>NC_034181.2:5597325-5625604 GCF_002021735.2 Oncorhynchus kisutch
CACACACATCTATACACACACACACACATCTATACACACACACACACACACACACACACACACATCTATACACACACACACACATCTATACACACACACACACACACACACACACATCTATACACACACACACACACACACATCTATACACACACACACACACACACACACACATCTACACACACACACAGTACCAGTCAAAAGTTTGGACACAGCTACTCATTTAAGGGTTTTTCTTTATTTTTACTATGTTCTACATTGCAGAATAATAGTGAAGACATCAAAACTATGAAATAACACATATGGAATCATGTAGTAACCAAAAAAGTGTTCAAACAAATCACAATACATTTTAGTTTCTTCAAGTAGCCACCGTTTGCCTTGATGACAGCTTTGCACACTCTTGGCATTCTCTCAACCAGCTTCACCTCAACCAGCTTTTCCAACAGTCTTGAAGGAGTTCCCACATATGCTGAGCACTTGTTGGCTGCTTTTCCTTCACTGTGGTCAAACTCATCCAAAACCATTTCAACTGGGTTGAGGTCAGGTGATTGTGGAGACGAGGTCATCTGATGCAGCACTCCATGACTCTCCTTCTTGGTCAAATAGCCCTTACACAGCCTGGAGATGTGTTGGGTCATTGTCCTGTTGAAAAACAAATGATAGTCCCACTAAGCGCAAACCAGATGGGACGGCGTTTCAATGCAGAATGCTGTGGTAGCCATGCTGGTTAAGTGTACCTTGAATTCTAAATAAATCACAGACAGTGGCACCAGTAAAGTCCATGCTTCACAGTGAGAACCACACATGCAGAGATCACCCGTTCACCTACTCTAATGTCCATTGCTTGTGTTTCTTGGCCCAAGGCAAGTCTCTTCTTCTTATTGGTGTCCTTTAGTAGTGATTTCTTTACAGCAATTTGACCATAAAGGCCAGATTCATGCAGTCTCCTCTGAACAGTTGATGTTGAGATGTGTCTGTTTCTTGAACTCTGTGAAGCATTTATTCGGGCTGCAATTTCTACAGGTAACTCTAATGAACTGATCCTCTGCAGCAGAGGTAACTCTGGGTCTTCCTTTCCAGTGGTGGTCCTCATGAGAGACAGTTTCATCATATCGCTTGATGGTTTTTGCGGTTGCACTTGAAGAAACTTTCAAAGTTTTTGAACATTTTCCTGATTGACTGACCTTCATGTCTTAAAGTAATGATGGACTGTCGTTTCTCTTTGCTTATTTGAGCTGTTCTTGCCATAATATGGACTTGGTATTTTACCTAATAGGGATATCTTCTGTATACCACCCCTACCTTGTTACAACACAACTGATTGGCTCAAACACATTTTTTAACTTTTAACAAGGCACAGCTATTAATTGAAATGCATTCCAGGTGACTACCCCATGAAGCTGGTTGAGAGAATGCCAAGAGTGTGCAAAGCTGTTTGTCGTTAAGGCAAAGGGTGGCTCCTTTGAAGAATCTCAAATATAAAATATATTTTGATTTGTTTAACACTTTTTTGGTTACTACATGATTCCATATGTGTTATTTCATAGTTTTGATTTCGTCACTAATATTGGGCTCCCAAGTAGCGCAGCGGTCTATAGCGCACGGTGCTAGAGGTGTCACTACAGATACCCTGGTTCGAATCCAGGCTGTATCACAGCCGGCCGTGATTGGGAGTCCCACAGGGCGGCGCACAATTGGCCCAGCGTCGTCCGGCTTTGGCCGGGGTAGGCCATCATTGTAAATATGAATTTGTTCTTAACTGACGTGGCTAGTTAAATAAAGATGAAATAAATTAATATATATCATTATTATATATATAATAATTCTACAATGTAGAAATAGTATATGAGTGAAATTGTTATTTGGCCTTACTGCTATCAGCCCATATAAATGCAGTGAATAACAGATTCACTGCATGGAACAACAGATCATTATAGATGCAGCGTAAGGCTTTATAGATGCAGAATGAGGCTTTAGAGATGCAGAATAAGGCATTATAGATGCAGAATAAGGCATTATAGATGCAGAATAAGGCTTTATAGATGCAGAATAAGGCATTATAGATGCAGAATAAGGCTTTATAGATGCAGAATAAGGCATTATAGATGCAGAATGAGGCTTTATAGATGCAGCGTAAGGCATTATAGATGCAGAATAAGGCATTATAGATGCAGAATAAGGCTTTATAGATGCAGAATAAGGCTTATAGATGCAGAATAAGGCATTATAGATGCAGAATAAGGCATTATAGATGCAGAATAAGGCATTATAGATGCAGAATGAGGCTTTATAGATGCAGCGTAAGGCATTATAGATGCAGAATAAGGCATTATAGATGCAGAATAAGGCATTATAGATGCAGAATAAGGCATTATAGATGCAGAATAAGGCATTATAGATGCAGAATAAGGCATTATAGATGCAGAATAAGGCATTATAGATGCAGAATAAGGCATTATAGATGCAGAATAAGGCATTATAGATGCAGAATAAGGCATTATAGATGCAGAATAAGGCATTATAGATGCAGAATAAGGCTTATAGATGCAGAATAAGGCATTATAGATGCAGAATAAGGCATTATAGATGCAGAATAAGGCATTATAGATGCAGAATGAGGCTTTATAGATGCAGCGTAAGGCATTATAGATGCAGAATAAGGCATTATAGATGCAGAATAAGGCATTATAGATGCAGAATAATGCATTATAGATGCAGAATGAGGCTTTATAGATGCAGCGTAAGGCATTATAGATGCAGAATAAGGCATTATAGATGCAGAATAAGGCATTATAGATGCAGAATAAGGCATTATAGATGCAGAATAAGGCTTTATAGATGCAGAATAAGGCTTTATAGATGCAGAATAAGGCTTTATAGATGCAGAATAAGGCTTTATAGATGCAGAATAATGCATTATAGATGCAGAATAAGGCATTATAGATGCAGAATAAGGCATTATAGATGCAGAATGAGGCTTTATAGATGCAGCGTAAGGCATTATAGATGCAGAATAAGGCTTTATAGATGCAGAATAAGGCATTATAGATGCAGAATAAGGCATTATAGATGCAGAATAAGGCATTATAGATGCAGAATAAGGCTTTATAGATGCAGAATAAGGCTTTATAGATGCAGAATAAGGCATTATAGATGCAGAATAAGGCATTATAGATGCAGAATAAGGCATTATAGATGCAGAATGAGGCTTTATAGATGCAGCGTAAGGCATTATAGATGCAGAATAAGGCATTATAGATGCAGAATAAGGCATTATAGATGCAGAATAATGCATTATAGATGCAGAATGAGGCTTTATAGATGCAGCGTAAGGCATTATAGATGCAGAATAAGGCATTATAGATGCAGAATAAGGCATTATAGATGCAGAATAATGCATTATAGATGTAGAATAAGGCTTTATAGATGCAGCGTAAGGCATTATAGATGCAGAATAAGGCATTATAGATGCAGAATAAGGCATTATAGATGCAGAATTTAGCATTATAGATGCAGCGTAAGGCATTATAGATGCAGAATAAGGCTTTATAGATGCAGAATAAGGCATTATAGATGCAGAATAAGGCATTATAGATGCAGAATAAGGCATTATAGATGCAGAATTTAGCATTATAGATGCAGCGTAAGGCATTATAGATGCAGAATAAGGCATTATAGATGCAGAATAAGGCATTATAGATGCAGAATAAGGCATTATAGATGCAGAATAAGGCTTTATAGATGCAGAATAAGGCTTTATAGATGCAGAATAAGGCTTTATAGATGCAGAATAAGGCTTTATAGATGCAGAATAAGGCTTTATAGATGCAGAATAAGGCTTTATAGATGCAGAATAAGGCATTATAGATGCAGAATAAGGCATTATAGATGCAGAATAAGGCATTATAGATGCAGAATAAGGCATTATAGATGCAGAATGAGGCTTTATAGATGCAGAATGAGGCTTTATAGATGCAGCGTAAGGCATTATAGATGCAGAATAAGGCTTTATAGATGCAGAATAAGGCTTTATAGATGCAGAATAAGGCTTTATAGATGCAGAATAAGGCTTTATAGATGCAGAATAAGTCTTTATAGATGCAGAATAAGGCTTTATAGATGCAGCGTAATGCATCATGTGTGCGTGCGTCATAGAAAGTGTTACCAGAAAGTTTTTCTGCAGGGCGAGATGGACCGGAGGAAAGACGTGCAGTTTGAAAAGGCCAACAAATTACTCCCAGCAAATTATTTTTCCTTTTATCCTCCTGCTGTTAGTTGATCCATTCGGTTGTATCCAGTCAGTTACTGTAGTGGAGAATAGATTGAGGGGTTTTTGCCAGGAGATGAGCTTTCTCTAGCTTTAATTGCCAGTGGAAATGACGTTCTGGAGACGGTAATCCTTCACGATGGAAGCTTATTGGAACGTTATTGAAATGTCGCTGCAACCTAAACCGACTGCGATATGTGGGCTGCTTCCTAGACCTTGACTAATCACCTTCAGATAATTACCTGAGGTGGATTTGTCCGTTAGTGCTGAGTGATTAAACTTAAATTTAATTTTGATCTTTCTGTTATTAAACAACTAATTGACTGACGTCGGTTCAGTTACTTATATATATATATATATATATATACATGTTTATTTTTTAGGCCAAGGCGCCATTTCTCTAGAGATACTGCCTGAGTAGAGATGATGACTTTAAGGAGAGCACAGAGATAACCTAGATGATCTGGCTGGCTGATACTGCCTGAGCAGAGATGATGACTTTAAGGAGAGCACAGAGATAACCTAGATGATCTGGCTGGCTGATATTGCCTGAGCAGAGATGATGACTTTAAGGAGAGCACAGAGATAACCTAGATGATCTGGCTGGCTGATACTGCCTGAGTAGAGATGATGACTTTAAGGAGAGCACAGAGATAACCTAGATGATCTGGCTGGCTGATACTGCCTGAGCAGAGATGATGACTTTAAGGAGAGCACAGAGAGAACCTAGATGATCTGGCTGGCTGATACTGCCTGAGCAGAGATGATGACTTTAAGGAGAGCACAGAGAGAACCTAGATGATCTGGCTGGCTGATACTGCCTGAGCAGAGATGATGACTTTAAGGAGAGCACAGAGAGAACCTAGATGATCTGGCTGGCTGATACTGCCTGAGTAGAGATGATGACTTTAAGGAGAGCACAGAGATAACCTAGATGATCTGGCTGGCTGATACTGCCTGAGCAGAGATGATGACTTTAAGGAGAGCACAGAGAGAACCTAGATGATCTGGCTGGCTGATATTGCCTGAGCAGAGATGATGACTTTAAGGAGAGCACAGAGATAACCTAGATGATCTGGCTGGCTGATACTGCCTGAGCAGAGATGATGACTTTAAGGAGAGCACAGAGAGAACCTAGATGATCTGGCTGGCTGATACTGCCTGAGCAGAGATGATGACTTTAAGGAGAGCACAGAGAGAACCTAGATGATCTGGCTGGCTGATACTGCCTGAGCAGAGATGATGACTTTAAGGAGAGCACAGAGAGAACCTAGATGATCTGGCTGGCTGATACTGCCTGAGCAGAGATGATGACTTTAAGGAGAGCACAGAGAGAACCTAGATGATCTGGCTGGCTGATATTGCCTGAGCAGAGATGATGACTTTGAGGAATGAACATGAATAAAGTAATGACATAAAAACTAAGTAATAGACACAACTGAAATATTTATTTCATAGTCATTTCCTGTTTCTCTATTGATGTCTACCCAATGTGGACCTGACAGAGACAATGGAACATTTTCAATGTTTTGGTAATTGAATGTTCACTATTTTTGGTCTTTGGAATTGCCATTAAAATGCTCTACAATCATTATAACGTAATGATTTCATAATGCATTTAATGCAACAACAAAACCACATTCGGGAAAAACATGTTTTTTTAAATAACCAAACCCAAACCGAAAGGACCTCAAAAAAGCACTAATCGCTCAGCACTAACTGCCATAAAAGTTAATGTCTTAACTATCTTAATTCCCAATTAGGCTCGATTTACAGCCTCTGGGTAATTTCATGTAAACTGCCAGTCTTGTCAAAGTATAACGGGAAAGCCTGAGTTTGTCAGACTAGACTATGTTTGATTAATGGTGTCTATTTAGTAAGGGAATGTTTGCAATGTGGGAATGGTTATTTAACTGTAACATCAATCTCTAAATTGTCCTTCCCTCACTGTAATGGGATATTTTCCAAATGAAAATTACCTCATTTTCTCTCAATAGCTAAACATGACATCCTTCCTCTACTCTCAGGCCCTGTTTCAATAGTCTATTAGTACCTCCTTCCTCTACTCTCAGGCCCGGTTTCAATAGTCTAATAGTAACTCCTTCCTCTACTCTCAGGCCTTGTTTCAATAGTCTAATAGTACCTCCTTCCTCTACTCTCAGGCCCTGTTTCAATAGTCTAATAGTACCTCCTTCCTCTATTCTCAGGCCCTGTTTCAATAGTCTAATAGTACCTCCTTCCTCTACTCCTAGGCCCTGTTTCAATAGTCTAATAGTACCTCCTTCCTCTACTCCTAGGCCCTGTTTCAATAGTCTAATAGTACCTCCTTCCTCTACTCCTAGGCCCTGTTTCAATAGTCTAATAGTACCTCCTTCCTCTATTCTCAGGCCCTGTTTCAATAGTCTAATAGTACCTCCTTCCTCTACTCTCAGGCCCTGTTTCAATAGTCTATTAGTACCTCCTTCCTCTACTCTCAGGCCCGGTTTCAATAGTCTATTAGTACCTCCTTCCTCTACTCTCAGGCCCGGTTTCAATAGTCTAATAGTAACTCCTTCCTCTACTCTCAGGCCTTGTTTCAATAGTCTAATAGTACCTCCTTCCTCTACTCTCAGGCCCTGTTTCAATAGTCTAATAGTACCTCCTTCCTCTATTCTCAGGCCCTGTTTCAATAGTCTAATAGTACCTCCTTCCTCTACTCCTAGGCCCTGTTTCAATAGTCTAATAGTACCTCCTTCCTCTACTCTCAGGCCCTGTTTCAATAGTCTAATAGTACCTCCTTCCTCTATTCTCAGGCCCTGTTTCAATAGTCTAATAGTACCTCCTTCCTCTACTCCTAGGCCCTGTTTCAATAGTCTAATAGTACCTCCTTCCTCTACTCCTAGGCCCTGTTTCAATAGTCTCATAGTACCTCCTTCCTCTACTCCCAGGCCCTGTTTCAATAGTCTAATAGTACCTCCTTCCTCTACTCTCAGGCCCTGTTTCAATAGTCTAATAGTACCTCCTTCCTCTACAGACTCTATGACTATATCGATGGAGGGCTGTTTTGGTCCCGACACCGTGTTCCCAGCGGCCGGTGAAGACAACAGTCAGTACCGGATCAGCCGTAGCCTGGTGCGCTCGGCCGAGGGGAGCACCGTGCCGCTCACACGCGTCAAGTGCCTGGTCTCCATGACAACGCCCCACGACATCCGCCTTCACGGCTCGGCCGTCACTCCAGCCTTCGTGGAGTTTGACACCTCGCTGGAGGGCTTTGGGTGAGAAGACACACACACACACAGACAGACACCACACCACACACCAGACACAGACACACAGACAGACACACACAGACACACACACACAGACATACACAGAGACATACACAGAGACAGAGACACACACACACAGACACACACATTTATTTTATTCACTGTTGTCACTGGTTGCAAAATGTTCCTATAATTCCCTGAGGTTTCCAGAAATCCCTCCCTGTTATTTCCTTCTGATTCTCTGAATCCTCCAACTGAGATTTCTGGCAAACTTGGGAATTTTGCGAAAGTTGTTAGAATATTGCGACCCCTTGCTGTCGTCACCTGCACTTTTGGGGTTATTCCTTTGGTTCTGTTGGTTCCACAAGACAGATTTCATCGTGCTTCTTTTGTTACCTTCAGTTTTCGTTATTACATTTTTTTTATTGTATATTATTTCTATCAGGAACACCTGTCTGTCACAGCAGGGAGGTTATTTATACCAGGAACACCTGTCTGTCACAGCAGGGAGGTTATTTATATCAGGAACACCTGTCTGTCACAGCAGGAAGGTTATTTATACCAGGAACACCTGTCTGTCACAGCAGGGAGGTTATTTCTATCAGGAACACCTGTCTGTCACAGCAGGGAGGTTATTTATACCAGGAACACCTGTCTGTCACAGCAGGGAGGTTATTTATATCAGGAACACCTGTCTGTCACAGCAGGGAGGTTATTTATACCAGGAACACCTGTCTGTCACAGCAGGGAGGTTATTTATATCAGGAACACCTGTCTGTCACAGCAGGGAGGTTATTTATATCAGGAACACCTGTCTGTCACAGCAGGGAGGTTATTTATATCCGGAACACCTGTCTGTCACAGCAGGGAGGTTATTTATACCAGGAACACCTGTCTGTCACAGCAGGGAGGTTATTTATATCCGGAACACCTGTCTGTCACAGCAGGGAGGTTATTTATATCAGGAACACCTGTCTGTCACAGCAGGGAGGTTATTTATATCAGGAACACCTGTCTGTCACAGCAGGGAGGTTATTTATATCCGGAACACCTGTCTGTCACAGCAGGGAGGTTATTTATATCAGGAACACCTGTCTCTGTCACAGCAGGGAGGTTATTTCTGTTAGGAACACCTGTCTGTCACAGCAGGGAGGTTATTTCTGTTAGGAACACCTGTCTGTCACAGCAGGGAGGTTATTTCTGTTAGGAACACCTGTCTGTCACAGCAGGGAGGTTATTTATGTCAGGAACACCTGTCTCTGTCACAGCAGGGAGGTTATTTATATCAGGAACACCTGTCTGTCACAGCAGGGAGGTTATTTCTATCAGGAACACCTGTCTGTCACAGCAGGGAGGTTATTCTCCCTCTCCTTTCTTTCATGCTGTTGAAATGTGTATAAAATTGGGCAGATTTTTTTTCTCAATAATACACACACACAGGCGGACTCTGACATGCGTACACACACACACACACACACACACACACACACACACACACACACACCAGTGGAGGGAGAAATCAGAGGACGGGGGGGGTCATTGTAATGGTTGTAATGGAAAAGTATAAAAACACATGGGTTCTCTCTGTTACCCGTTCTAGTAATCCTGGAGTTATTGACTCTTAACGGTTACCGCCACACAGTGATGTCATTTTGAATATAGAATAGCTGGATGCAGCTCAATCGCCTTCTTTCCGCCGATATAAAGTTGGCGTCTATTCCGTGGGCTTGTGAAAAGCTGTCTTTTTCTACACGAGAGGATCTGGACGAGGAAACGGTCACTAAATATAGTCTCTCTAAAACCAAGAACACTTTTGAGCTACAAACGGATAAAAATGAGACACTCACCAACACGACAGTGTGTCCGTGTGTTTGTGCTCAACGACATTCACAAGCTTTACAGCAGTCGTCTGTAAACTCTCTCTGTCGTGGGACAATCCTCATTTTGAAAAAAAAGAAAGTCTTAAGACCATATATATGTGGACGAGCAATGTTTATTTTAATTTTTTATTTCACCTTTATTTAACCAGGTAGGCCAGTTGAGAACACCTTTATTTAACCAGGTAGGCCAGATGAGAACACCTTTATTTAACCAGGTAGGCCAGTTGAGAACACCTATATTTAACCAGGTAGGCCAGTTGAGAACACCTTTATTTAACCAGGTAGGCCAGATGAGAACACCTTTATTTAACCAGGTAGGCCAGTTGAGAACACCTTTATTTAACCATGTAGGCCAGTTGAGAACACCTTTATTTAACCAGGTAGGCCAGATGAGAACACCTTCATTTAACCAGGTAGGCCAGTTGAGAACAAGTGCTCACTTACAACTGCGACCTGACCAAGATAAAGCAAAGTGGTGCGACACAAACAACAACACAGAGTTACACATAAACAAACATACAGTCAGTAACACAATAGAAAAGAAAAATGGAAAGATCTATGTACAGTTTGTGTAAATGTAGAAGAGTAGGGAGGTAAGGCAATAAAATAATTACAATTTAGCATTAACACTGGAGTGATAGATGTGCAGATGATGATGTGCAAGTAGAGATACTGGGGTGCAAAAGAGCAAGAAGATAAATAACAATATGGGGATGAGATCGGCCAAAGGAGGAATTGGCTTTGGTGGTCACCAGTGAAATATACCTGCTGGAGCGCGTGCTACGGGTGGGTGCTGCTATGGTGACCAGTTAGCTGAGATAAGGCGGGGCTTTACCTAGCAAAGACTTATAGATAACCTGGAGCCAGTGGGTTTGGCAACGAATATGTAGCGATGGCCAGCCAACTAGAGCATACAGGTCGCAGTGATAGGTAGTATATGGGGCTTTGGTGACAAACGGATGGCACTGTGATAGACTGCATCCAGTTTGCTGAGTAGAGTGTTGGAGGCTATTTTATAGATTACATCGGCGAAGTCAAGGATCGGTAGGATAGTCTGTTTTACGAGGGTATGTTTGGCAGCATGAGTGAAGGATGCTTTGTTGCGAAATAGGAAGCCAATTCTAGATTTAATTTTGGACTGGAGATGCTTAATGTGAGTCTGGAAGGAGAGCTACAGTTTAACCAGACACCTAGGTATTTGTAGTTGTCCACATATTCTAAGTCAGAACCATCCAGAGTAGTGATGCTAGTCGGGCGGGCAGGTGCGGGCAGCGATCGGTTGAAGAGCATGCATTTAGTTTTACTAGCATTTAAGAGCAATTGGAGGCCACGGAAGGAGTGTTGTATGGCATTGAAGCTTGTTTGGAGGTTTGTGAACACAGTGTCCAAAGAAGTGTCAGAAGTATACAGAATGGTGTCGTCTGCGTAGAGGTGGCTCAGAGATTCACCAGCAGCAAGAGCGACATCATTGATATATACAGAGAAAAGAGTCGGCCGAGAATTGAACCCTGTGGCACCCCCATAGAGACTGCCAGAGGTCCGTACAACAGGCCCTCCGATTTGACACACTGAACTCTGTCTGAGAAGTAGTTGGTGAACCATGCGAGGCAGTCATCTGAGAAACAAAGGCTATTGAGTCTGCTGATGAGAATGCGGTGATTGACAGAGTCGAAAGCCTTGGCCAGGTTGATGAATACGGCTGCACAGTACTGTCTTTTATCTATGGCGGTTATGATATTGTTTAGGACCTTGAGCGTGGCTGAGGTGCACCCATGACCAGCTCTGAAGCCAGATTGCATAGCGGAGAAGGTACGGTGGGATTCGAAATGGTCGGTGATCTGTTTGTTAACTTGGCTTTCGAAGACCTTAGAAAGGAAGAGTAAGATAGATATAGGTCTGTAACAGTTTGGGTCTAGCGTGTCTCCCCCTTTGAAGAGGGGGATGACCGCGGCAGCTTTCCAATCTTTGGAGCTGTTGGCCGGGGAAGGGGTAGCCAGGTGGAAAGCATTGCCAGCCGTGGAAAAATGCTTATTGAAATGATCGATTATCGTAGGTGTTTCCTAGCTTCAGTGCAGTGGGCATCTGGGAGGAGGAGCCCTTTTTTTCCATGGACTTTACAGTATCCCAAAACTTTTTGTAATTAGCGTTACAGGTGTGTGTATTGGTTCCTGACTTCCCTGAAAAGTTGCATAATGCGGGGGCTATTCGATGCTAATGCAGGACACCACAGGATGTTTTTGTGCTGGTCAAGGGCAGTCAAGTGTGGAGTCGAGGGCTATATCTGTTCTTTTTGAATGGGGCATGCTTATTTGAGATGGTGAGGAAAGCACTTTTAAAGAGCAACCAGGCATCCTCTACTGACGGGATGAGGTCAATATCCTTCCAGGTCGATTAGAAAGGCCTGCTCGCTGAAGTGTTTTAGGGAGCGTTTGACAGTGACCCATTACGGACGCAGGCAATGAGGCAGTGATCGCTGAGATCCTGGTTGAAGATGGCGGAGGTGTATTGAGAGGGCAGGTTGGTCAGGATGGTATCTAAGAGGGTGGTTACGAATTTAGGGTTGTACCTGGTAGGTTCCTTGATAATTTGTGTGAGATTGAGGGCATCTTGCTTAGATTGTAGGACGGCCGAGGTGTTAAGTATATCCCAGTTTAGGTAACCTAAAAGTGCGAACTCTGAAGATAGATAGGGGCAATCAATTCACATATGGTGTCCAGGGCACAGCTGTGGGCTGACAGGGGTCTATAGCAAGCAGCAACGGTGAGAGACTTGTTTCTGGAAAGGTGGATTTTGGAAGTAGAAGCTCAAACTGTTTGGGCACAGACCTGGATAATATGACAGAACTCTGCAGACTATCTATGCAGTAGATTTCAACTCCGCCCCCTTTGGCAGTTCTATCTTGTCGGAAATGTTGTAGTTGGGGATGGAAATGGCAGGATTCAGACACGGCTAGGCGGTAATACATCCCAACAGGATGCTTTCAATTGTGCATCTGTAAAAAGTTGAGGGTTTTAGGTGACAAGCCAAATTTCTTTAGCCTCCTGAGGTTGAAGAGGCTCTGTTGTGCCTTCTTCACCACACTGTCTGTGTGGGTGGTCCATTTCAAATCAAATCAAATTTTATTTGTCACATACACATGGTTAGCAGATGTTAATGTGAGTGTAGCGAAATGCTTGTGCTTCTAGTTCCGACAATGCAGTAATAACGAACAAGTAATCTAACTAACAATTCCAAAACACTACTGTCTTATACACAGTGTAAGGGGATAAAGAATATGTACATAAGGATATATGAATGAGTGATGGTACAGAGCAGCATAGGCAAGATACAGTAGATGATATCGAGTACAGTATATACATATGAGATGAGTATGTAAACCAAGTGGCATAGTTAAAGTGGCTAGTGATACATGTATTACATAAGGATGCAGTCGATGATATAGAGTACAGTATCTACGTATGCATATGAGATGAATAATGTAGGGTAAGTAACATTATATAAGGTAGCATTGTTTAAAGTGGCTAGTGATATATTTACATCATTTCCCATCAATTCCCATTATTAAAGTGGCTGGAGTAGAGTCAGTGTCATTGACAGTGTGTTGGCAGTAGCCACTCAATGTTAGTGGTGGCTGTTTAACAGTCTGATGGCCTTGAGATAGAAGCTGTTTTTCAGTCTCTCGGTCCCAGCTTTGATGCACCTGTACTGACCTCGCCTTCTGGATGACAGCGGGGTGAACAGGCAGTGGCTCGGGTGGTTGATGTCCTTGATGATCTTTATGGCCTTCCTGTAGCATCGGGTGTTGTAGGTGTCCTGGAGGGCAGGTAGTTTGCCCCCGGTGATGCGTTGTGCAGACCTCACTACCCTCTGGAGAGCCTTACGGTTGAGGGCGGTGCAGTTGCCATACCAGGCGGTGATACAGCCCGCCAGGATGCTCTCGATTGTGCATCTGTAGAAGTTTGTGAGTGCTTTTGGTGACAAGTCGAATTTCTTCAGCCTCCTGAGGTTGAAGAGGCGCTGCTGCGCCTTCCTCACGATGCTGTCTGTGTGAGTGGACCAATTCAGTTTGTCTGTGATGTGTATGCCGAGAAACATACCCTCTCCACTACTGTTCCATCGATGTGGATGGGGGGGTGTTCCCTCTGCTGTTTCCTGAAGTCCACAATCATCTCCTTAGTTTTGTTGACGTTGAGTGTGAGGTTATTTTCCTGACACCACACTCCGAGGGCCCTCACCTCCTCCCTGTAGGCCGTCTCGTCGTTGTTGGTAATCAAGCCTACCACTGTTGTGTCGTCCGCAAACTTGATGATTGAGTTGGAGGCGTGCGTGGCCACGCAGTCGTGGGTGAACAGGGAGTACAGGAGAGGGCTCAGAATGCACCCTTGTGGGGCCCCAGTGTTGAGGATCAGCGGGGAGGAGATGTTGTAGCCTACCCTCACCACCTGGGGCGGCCCGTCAGGAAGTCCAGTACCCAGTTGCACAGGGCGGGGTCGAGACCCATGGTCTCGAGCTTGATGACGAGCTTGGAGGGTACTATGGTGTTGAATGCCGAGCTGTAGTCGATGAACAGCATTCTCACATAGGTATTCCTCTTGTCCAGATGGGTTAGTGCAGTGTGCAGTGTGGTTGAGATTGCATCATCTGTGGACCTATTTGGGCGGTAAGCAAATTGGAGTGGGTCTAGGGTGTCAGGTAGGGTGGAGGTGATATGGTCCTTGACTAGTCTCTCAAAGCACTTCATGATGACGGATGTGAGTGCTACGGGGCGGTAGTCGTTTAGCTCAGTTACCTTAGCTTTCTTGGGAACAGGAACAATGGTGGCCCTCTTGAAGCATGTGGGAACAGCAGACTGGTATAGGGATTGATTGAATATGTCCGTAAACACACCGGCCAGCTGGTCTGCGCATGCTCTGAGGGCGCGGCTGGGGATGCCGTCTGGGCCTGCAGCCTTGCGAGGGTTAACACGTTTAAATGTCTTACTCACTTCGGCTGCAGTGAAGGAGAGACCGCATGTTTTCGTTGCAGGCCGTGTCAGTGGCACTGTATTGTCCTCAAAGCGGGCAAAAAAGTTATTTAGTCTGCCTGGGAGCAAGACATCCTGGTCCGTGACTGGGCTGGGTTTCTTCCTGTAGTCCGTGATTGACTGTAGACCCTGCCACATGCCTCTTGTGTCTGAGCCGTTGAATTGAGATTCTACTTTGTCTCTGTACTGGCGCTTAGCTTGTTTGATAGCCTTGCGGAGGGAATAGCTGCACTGTTTGTATTCAGTCATGTTACCAGACACCTTGCCCTGATTAAAAGCAGTGGTTCGCGCTTTCAGTTTCACGCGAATGCTGCCATCAATCCACGGTTTCTGGTTAGGGAATGTTTTAATCGTTGCTATGGGAACGACATCTTCAACGCACGTTCTAATGAACTCGCACACCGAATCAGCGTATTCGTCAATGTTGTTGTCTGACGCAATACGAAACATCTCCCAGTCCACGTGATGGAAGCAGTCTTGGAGTGTGGAGTCAGCTTGGTCAGACCAGCGTTGGACAGACCTCAGCGTGGGAGCTTCTTGTTTTAGTTTCTGTCTGTAGGCAGGGATCAACAAAATGGAGTCGTGGTCAGCTTTTCCGAAAGGGGGGCGGGCAGGGCCTTATATGCGTCGCGGAAGTTAGAGTAACAATGATCCAGGGTCTTTCCACCCCTGGTTGCGCAATCGATATGCTGATAAAATTTAGGGAGTCTTGTTTTCAGATTAGCCTTGTTAAAATCTCCAGCTACAATGAATGCAGCCTCCGGATAAATCGTTTCCAGTTTGCAGAGAGTTAAATAAAGTTCGTTCAGAGCCATCGATGTGTCTGCTTGGGGGGGGATATATACGGCTGTGATTATAATCGAAGAGAATTCTCTTGGTAGATAATGCGGTCTACATTTGATTGTGAGGAATTCTAAATCAGGTGAACAGAAGGATTTGAGTTCCTGTATGTTTCTTTCATCACACCATGTCACGTTAGTCATAAGGCATACGCCCCCGCCCCTCTTCTTACCAGAAAGATGTTTGTTTCTGTCGGCGCGATGCGTGGAGAAACCCGCTGGCTGCACCGCTTCGGATAGCGTCTCTCCAGTTAGCCATGTTTCCGTGAAGCAGAGAACGTTACAGTCTCTGATGTCCCTCTGGAATGCTACCCTTGCTCGGATTTCATCAACCTTGTTGTCAAGAGACTGGACATTGGCAAGAAGAATGCTAGGGAGTGGTGCACGGTGTGCCCGTCTCCGGAGTCTGACCAGAAGACCGCTTCGTTTCCCTCTTTTTTCTGAGTAGTTTTTTTGGGTCGCTGCATCTAATCCACTCCGTTGCACTGGTTGTAAGGCAGAACACAGGATCCGCATCGCGAAAAACATATTCTTGGTCGTACTGATGGTGAGTTGACGCTGATCTTATATTCAGTAGTTCTTCTCGGCTGTATGTAATGAAACCTAAGATGACCTGGGGTACTAGTGTAAGAAATAACACGTAAAAAAACAAAAAACTGCATAGTTTCCTAGGAACGCGAAGCGAGGTGGCCATCTCTGTCGGCGCCGGAAGTACATGAACCAGTTTGTCAGTGAGGTGAACGTCGAGAAGGAACTTGAAGCTTTCCACCTTCTCCAATGACCGAGAGTCTTAGTAGTGCGAGTAAGACAGTCAACATGTTGATAGAATTTCAGTCCTCCAGATTTGCTTTGTTAAAATCCCCAGCTCACATAAATGCAGCCTCAGGATATGTGGTTTACAGTTTGCATCAAGTCCAGTGAAGTTCTTTGAGGGCTGCCGAGGTTTCGGCTTGAGGTGGGATGTACACGGTCTTGACGGTGACGGAGGAGAATTCTCTTGGGAGATAATATGGTCGGCATTTAATTGTGACGTATTCTTGGTCAGGTGAACAAAATGACTCAAGTTTCTGTATATGCCTAGAATTACACCAAGAGTCATTAATCATTAAACCCTGCTCTTCTGCTTCCCGGAGAGATATTTATTCCTGTCTGCGTGATGTACTGCGAATCCTGCTGGCTTTACTGACTCCGACAGAGTGTCCCGAGAGATCCATGTTTCCGTGAAACAAAGTATGTTACAGGCCCCGATGTATCTCTGGAAAGAAATCCTTGCTCTAAGCTCATCAACTTTGTTATCCAAAGGCTGAACATTAGCGAGTAATATACTCGGAAGCGGTGGGGGGGGGGGGGGTGCGGGCCTCGAGTGCCTCTCCTCCCCTGTTGATGTTTTGGGTCGGCCTCTGGAATAAGTTCAATTGCTCACAGGAGCTGCTTCGGGGAAGTCGTATTCCTGGTCGTAGTTCTGGTGAGTTACAGCCGCTTTAATATCCAAATGTTCTTCCCGGCTGTATGTAATGACACAAAGCATTTCCTGATTATGTAAGAAATAGTACATAAAAATAAAAAAAATACTACAACGTTTTCTCTGAGCTAGTTGTGATGCTGCCATCTCCGTCAGCGCCGTTGGTTACTCTTCCCCAGATCTGTGCCTCGACACATTCCTGTCTCTGAGCTATACGGGCAATTCCTTTGACGTCATGGCTTGGTTTTTTACTCTGTCAACTATGGGACCTTATATAGACAGGTGTGTTCCTTTTCAAATCATGTCCAATCAGTTGAACTTACCACAGGTGGATTCCAATCAAATGTATCAATAGAAACAGGAAACAGGAAACAACTGAGCTGAATTATGAGTCTCAAATCAAAGGGTCTGAATACTTATAAGGTATTTCTGTTTTTAAATATTTTATTAAGTTGGAAAAATTTATAAAAACCTGTTTTCATTTTGTCATTATGTAGTATTATGTGTAGATTGATGTGGACATGATTTTTTATTTAAAAAAAATCAATTTTAGAATAAGGCTGTAACGTAACAACATGTGGAAGAAGGAAAAAAGGGTCTAAATACTTCCTCTGTACTTCCTACATGATAGAGTGCTTGCTTTGTTATCCCTGTGGTTTGTTGCTGCTCGCTATTATTATGATTGTTATTATTTATTTCTATGGTTAAAGTCATCCAGTCCAACCCCATCTCCATCCCGCTGTGCCCAGCTGCGTCAGAATAGTACATGTTGTCTCTGGAAGCAAACAGGCACTGTCCCACTTTTGTTCAACACAAACGCACACGAGACTATCCACACCGCGCACACACCCTTTCCCCTCTACCCCATCTGTCACTATGAAATATTAATACCCCAGCCCCTATTAGGACCCATCCCCCAACACACACACACAGCTGGCTCATATAGGGAAAGTTCTGGGGCAGCTGGTAGGTTGGTACTAAATGGTTGGGGCGTCATTAACTGGTCTGTCACAACACACACGGGACCAGTCGGTGTGTGTAAATAGGGAGTACAAACTTGTGTGTGTGTGTGTGTATTCAAGAGACACTGTTGTTTCTGTAGATAGGATAGCGATGGTTATTAGCAAACCACAGAGGAGGGAGGGGCCCAGGGGCCTCATTTAGAAACCGTGCGTCTACCATAAGCCGCCTCCAATGTCGCTTTAGAGAATTTGGCAGTACATCCAACGTGCCTCACAACTGCAGACCCACGTGTAAGTAACCACGGCAGCCCAGGACCTCAACATCCGACTTCTTTATTGGCTGTTTCGTCTGAGACCAGCTACCCAAACAGCTGATGAAACTGTGAGTTTTCTGTCAGAAACCGTATCAGGGAAGCTCATCAGCGTGCCCGTCGTCCTCACCAGGATCTTGACCTGACTGCAGTTCGGCGTCATAACCTACTTCAGTGGCCAAAATGCTGACCTTCGATGGTCACTGGCACGCTGAAGAAGTGTGCTTTTCACGGATGAATCCTGGTTTCAACTGTACCGGGCAGATGGCAGACAGCGTGTATGGCGTTGTGTAGGCGAACGGTTTACTGATGTCAACATTGTGAACAGAGTGCCTCATGGTGGAGGTGGGGTTATAGTATAAGCTACGGACAACGAACACAATTGCATTTTATCAATGGAAATTTGAATGCACGGAGATACCATGAGGAGATCCTGAGGCCCATTGTTGTCGTGCCATTCATCCACCTCCATCACCTCATGTTTCAGCATAATAATGCACGGTCCCATGTCGCAAGGATCTGTACACAATTCCTGGAAGCGGAAAATGTCCCAGTTCTTCCGTGGCCTGCATACTCACCAGACATGTCACCCAATGAGCATGTTTGGGATGCTCTGGATAAACGTGTACGACAGCATGTTCCA
The DNA here is from genome assembly GCF_002021735.2 of Oncorhynchus kisutch. Classification (NCBI taxonomy): domain Eukaryota; kingdom Metazoa; phylum Chordata; class Actinopteri; order Salmoniformes; family Salmonidae; genus Oncorhynchus; species Oncorhynchus kisutch. The sequence continues at coordinate 5,615,964 of NC_034181.2, forward strand.
GTTCCTGCCAATATCCAGCAACTTCGCAAAGCCATTAAATATCAACTCTGAAGGATATCGCTCTGCATGAGGCAAATGGTGGTCACACCAGATACTGACTGGTTTTCATGAGGTAAATGGTGGTCACACCAGATACTGACTGGTTTTCTGATCCACGCCTCTGCATCTATGACCAACAGATGCATGTCAAATCCATAGATTAGGGCTTAATGAATGTATCCTTATCTGAATGGTAACTGTGTCTATATTTTTGTTCAATGTAGTTGCGTTTTTTTTTAACCCCTTTTTTCCCTCCAATTGGTAGTTACAGTCTTGTCTCATCGCTGCAACTCCCGTACGAACTCGGGAGAGGTGAAGGTCAAGAGCCATGCGTCCTCAGAAACACAACTCAACTCAACTGCTTCTTGACACAATGCCCGCTTAACCCGGAAGCCAGACACACCAATGTGTCGGAGGAAACACCGTACACCTGGTGACCTGGTCAGCATGCACTGCACCCAGCCCACCACAGGAGTCGGTAGTGAGTGATGAGACAAGGATATCTTTACCAGCCAAACCCTCCCTAACCCGGACGACGCTGGGCCAATTGCGCGTCGCCCCATGGGGGCCTCCCGGTCGCGGCCGGCTATGACAGAGCCTGGACTCAAACACAGAATCTCTGGTGGCACAGCTAGCACTGCGATGCAGTACCTTAGACAACTGCGCCATCCTTGCGTTTTTTAAAATAATTATAAATAGGCATCTATTTCCTAGGCTAATATTTTTTTTACATTTCCATGATCAACAGACTTACATTGTAGTGTGTCAGCAGACAAAGTTTCACTGCTTCATATAAATGAGAGGGAAAAAGTCAATGCTGGGGTTTTAGGCTGGGTTTCTGTACAGCACTTTGAGATATCAGCTGATGTACGAAGGGCTATATAAATAAATTTGATTTGATTTGAATGCAAAAACAGTAGGCCCTATTCAATTCAAACAATCTTTTTTTTTACAGATCCACAACAATTTGCAATCGGTTTTTGTTGTTGTCTTTCATTAAAAAAAATTGTCTGCCAGATAGACTTATAGCAAATGTCACTGCAAAGTTTAACATTCTGCCCCCCCCTCACCCCCCCAAAGACATTTGGTCACGTTCGCCATCGCTATTTCCTGTAGAAAACTGCTTAATTCCAATACTTCCGAAGTGCAAACAAGGGTGTTATTGTCACCTTAAAAGGTGAATGATGGGATGGGGGGGGGGGTTCAGTTTGTATGCTCATTCACAGTTTCAGGACAGGTCTGATTATAACAGGGAACATGACAGGTTTAGAAATAAAAAAACTGTCCGTATGTTGTCTTTAAAAAAAAAAAAAAACGCTAATATTTATGTGGTTATAAATGAGGCCCTGGTATTTTTTGTGTTTTCCAATTCCATTACTGCTCTTTTAATACTTTAATAGTTTTACTCTTTTACTTCATCAGAACAGAACGCTGCTTTTCATGTTTAGGTTAAATGTTAAGCTCATGTTTTACATTCGGCTTACAAATTGACACCGTTCCTTTCATTCTTCCTCGAGATTTTTTCAGAGGGTAGACCATAAATCCCCAAAGTGGGTATTCAGGGTGACGACGACAACAACAATGTTTTCATGTTGAGAGAGAGAGAAAGAACAGATAGCTCAGGGATGGGCAACTAAACTCACTAAACTCATGAGGGGTCTGCAGTGGCTTGTGGGTCTGCAGTGGCTTGTGGGTCTGCAGTGGCTTGTGGGTCTGCAGTGGCTTGTGGGTCTGCAGTGGCTTGTGGGTCTGCGTACCCACATCCATACCCACACATGCAGTCAGAGACGGCCCGAGTCTAAGTCTGTTGAGGGGGACCCCCTTGCGAGCAAAACATTTCAGTGGCCCTCCCTCTTGACAGCGGAGAGAGAAAAATGCATTTATTAGAGTTCATTTCCTGCAATTCTACACATTTTGCAACAGAGAGGAAAAATGGTGGAGTTTTAAAGCACAAGTATGTTGCATTTCTAAAGCTAGCCTACAAAACCCTCGGGTTGCCAGTCGTCCCATCCCTGAGCCTGCTGATAGGTCCAGGTTGAGAGAAAATAACAACTAGCCAAGGTCTAGGAGTCTTACTTAGTCACATGTTTCTTAGAAGCTAAGATCCTGTCATTGACTTTGTAACGTCAGTGATTTACTGTGAAGAAAAAGAGTTCCGTCTATTCTCTTTTTTGTTCTGTCTCCACTAGCGGTAATAAAGCTCGGAGTTGTGAAGCAAACATGACAGCTCTTCTTTTTCTTTGTTGGATGTAGTTAGTGTCAAACTAAATCGAGGTTGGAACTGGGGGCGAATTCATTTTGGCGTGTAAAAATATATATATATATATTTTTTTTTAAAGATGAATTTAAGAATTTTACTTTTGTGGTTTCCCCACGTGACTTTTTTTCCATTTCCATACCTACTTATAATGACAGTTAAAACAGCCTATTCATAATGCTCCCTCTAGATTATATATTACACTGAGTGGACAAAACATTAAGTACGCCTGCCCTTTCCTTGACATAGACTGACCAGGTGAAAGCTATGATCCCTTATTGATGTCACTTGTTAAATCCACTTCAATCAGTGTAGATGAAGGGGAGGAGACGGGTTAAAGAAGGACTTTTAAGCCTTGAGACAATTGAGACATGGATTGTGTATGTGTGTCATTCAGAGGGTGACTGGGCAAGACAAAATATTGAAGTGCCTTTGAACGGGGGGGGTATGGTAGTAGGTGCCAGGCACACCGGTTTGTGTGAAGAACTGCAACGCTGCTGAGTTTTTCATGCTCAACAGTTTCCCGTGTGTATCAAGAACGGTCCACCACCCAAAGGACATTTAGTCACCTCGACACAACTGTGGGAAACATTGAAGTCAACATGGCCCGGGATCCCTGTGGAACGATTTCAACACCTTGTAGAGTCCATGTCCCCGACCAATTGAGGCTGTTTTTTATTAATTTTGATTTAACCTTTATTTAACTAGGCAAGTCAGTTCAAAACAAATCTTATTTACAATGACGGCCTGTTATGAGGGCAAATTAATATTCTTAATGTTTTTTACCCTCTGTGTACTGTGTATCAGATTATATTAGATTTAGTAATTTAATGTACTGTATGTTCCACTTGTCTCTAGGTGTCTGTTCCAGCCAAGCCTGGCTCCTCACAACGCTCCCTCTAACAATGCCAACACAGGAGGAGTCAGTGATGGAGCCGTGGTCTCTGGGATTGGAGCAGGTCAGTGTCACTACATCCTAAACTTAGCCTAGGTTACATCCTCTAGCTAGCAGGTCAGTGTCACTACAACCTAAATGTAGCCTAGGTTACATCCCCTAGCTAGCAGGTCGGTGTCACTACAACCTAAACGTAGCCTAGGTTACATCCTCTAGCTAGCAGGTCAGTGTCACTACATCCTAAACTTAGCCTAGGTTACATCCTCTATCTAGCTAGCAGGTCGGTGTCACTACAACCTAAACGTAGCCTAGGTTACATCCCCTAGCTAGCAAGTCGGTGTCACTACAACCTAAACGTAGCCTAGGTTACATCCTCTAGCTAGCAGGTCAATATCACTACAACCTAAACGTAGCCTAGGTTACATCCCCTAGCTAGCAAGTCGGTGTCACTACAACCTAAACGTAGCCTAGGTTACATCCTCTAGCTAGCAGATCAATATCGGGTAACAACCCATCTGCCACGCTGATCCTCAACACTGGAGCCCCCCAGGGGTGCGTGCTCAGTCCCCTCCTGTACTCCCTGTTCACCCACAACTGCGTGGCCAGGCACGACTCCAACACCATCATTACGTTTGCTGATGATACAAAGGTGGTAGTCCTGATCACCGACAACGACGAGACATCCTATAGGGAGGAGAGTTTCAAGTTCCTTGGTTCCAACAAACTATCATGGTCCAAACACACCATGACAGTCCTGAAGAGGACCCAACAATGTTTTTTTCCCCCTCAGGAGACTGAAAAGATTTGGCATGGGTCCCCAGATCCTCAAAAAGTTATACAGCTGCACCATCGAGAGCATCCTGACCTGTTGCATCACCACCTGGTATGGCAACTGCTTGGCATCCAACCGTAAGGCACTACAGAGGGTAGTGCATATGGTCCAGTACATTACTGGGGCTGAGCTTCCTGACATTCAGGTCCTCTGTACCAGGCGGTGTCAGAGGAAGGCCCTAAAAAGGGTCAAAGACTCAAGTCACCCAAGTCTCATAGACTGTTCTCTCTGCCCCCTTCCGGCAAGCGGTACCGGAGCCCCAAGTCTTGGTCGAAAAGGCTCCTTCACAGCTTCTACCCCCCAAGCCATAAGACTGCTGAACAGATAATCAAACAGCCACATGGACTATTTGAAAGGTCTACACTTATTGCATTCCGTACATGTGACAAATACAATTGGATTTAATTTAGTTTCCAAATTAAAATGTCCCAGTTCTTCCGTGGCCTGCATACTCACCAGATAGGTCACCCATTGAGCATGTTTTGGATGCTCTGGATCGACGTGTACAATCTGGATCGACGTGTACAACACAGTGTTCCAGTTCCCTCCAACCATTGAAGAAGAGTGGCACAACATTCCACAGGCCACAATCAACAGCCTGATCAACTCTATGTGAAGGAGATGTGTCACGCTGAATCAGGCAAATGGTCACACCAGATACTGACTGGTTATCTGATCCACTCCATGACTTTTTGTTTAAGGTCTCTGTGACCAACAGATGCATATCTGTGTTCCCAGTCATGTGAAATCCATAGATTAGGGCTAATAAATTTATTTCTAGTGAATGATTTCCTTCTATGAACTGTAACTCGGTAACATTTTTACATATTTGCACGTTGTCCTTTATATTTGTTTGTTCAGTGTAGTAGTATGACGTCATCAGGGCAACTTCATTCATCGAACCAGTCTGGTTCCTCCCAGTCTGCCCGTTATCCCAGTCTGCCCGTTATCCCAGTCTGCCCGTTATCCCAGTCTGCCCGTTATCCCAGTCTGCCCGTTATCCCAGTCTGCCCGTTATCCCAGTCTGCCCGTTATCCCAGTCTGCCCGTTAACCCAGTCTGCCCGTTAACCCAGTCTGCCCGTTATCCCAGTCTGCCCGTTATCCCAGTCTGCCCGTTATCCCAGTCTGCCCGTTATCCCAGTCTGCCCGTTATCCCAGTCTGCCCGTTAACCCAGTCTGCCCGTTATCCCAGTCTGCCCGTTATCCCAGTCTGCCCGTTAACCCAGTCTGCCCGTTAACCCAGTCTGCCCGTTATCCCAGTCTGCCCGTTATCCCAGTCTGCCCGTTAACCCAGTCTGCCCGTTATCCCAGTCTGCGCCCGTTAACCCAGTCTGCGCCCGTTAACCCAGTCTGCCCGTTAACCCAGTCTGCCCGTTAACCCAGTCTGCCCGTTAACCCAGTCTGCCCGTTAACCCAGTCTGCCCGTTAACCCAGTCTGCCCGTTAACCCAGTCTGCCCGTTAACCCAGTCTGCCCGTTAACCCAGTCTGCCCGTTAACCCAGTCTGCCCGTTAACCCAGTCTGCCCGTTAACCCAGTCTGCCCGTTAACCCAGTCTGCCCGTTAACCCAGTCTGCCGTTAACCCAGTCTGCCCGTTAATCCAGTCTGCCCGTTATCCCAGTCTGCGCCCGTTAACCCAGTCTGCGCCCGTTAACCCAGTCTGCCCGTTAACCCAGTCTGCCCGTTATCCCAGTCTGCCCGTTAACCCAGTCTGCCCGTTAACCCAGTCTGCCCGTTATCCAGTCTGCGCCCGTTAACCCAACCAGACCCCGGTTGTCCCAGTCTGCGCCCGTTAACCCAGTCTGCCCGTTAACCCAACCAGACCCCGGTTGTCCCGATCATATACTCCGTGGACCTAAACAAATAATAATACATCATTATTGATGTACAGACCCAGACGCTAAAGCAGACATCCAGAGGATATACACAGCTCAGCCGCCTCTCCCTCTTCTCCCTCTCACCCCTCTCCTCTCTCTCCCCTCTCTCTTCTCCCTCTCGCCCCTCTCTCTCCCCTCTCATCTCTCTCTCCTCTCCCTCTCATCCCTCGCTCCTCTCCCTCTTCTCCCTCTCACCCCTCTCCTCCCTCTCCTCTCCTCTCTCCTCCCCTCTCTCTTCTCCCTCTCGCCCCTCTCTCTCCCCTCTCATCTCTCTCTCCTCTCCCTCTCATCCCTCGCTCCTCTCCCTCTTCTCCCTCTCACCCCTCTCCTCTCCCCTCTCTCCCCTCTCTCTTCTCCCTCTCGCCCCTCTCTCTCCCCTCTCACCCCTCTCTCTCCCCTCTCTCTCCTATTCTTTCTCTCTCTTCTCCTCTCCCTCTCATCCCTCTCTTCTCGCTCTCGCAACCTCTCTCTCCTCTCCCTCTCACCCTCTCTCTCCCCTCTCACCCCTCTCTCTCCCCTCTCTCTCCTATTCTTTCTCTCTCTTTCTCCTCTCCCTCTCATCCCTCTCTCTCTTCTCCCTCTCGCCCCTCTCTCTCTTCTCTCTCCTATCCTCTCTCCCTCTCGCCCCTCTCTCTCCTCTCTCTCTCACCCCTCTCTCTCCTCTCCCTCTCGCCCCTCTCTCTCCTCTCCCTCTCGCCCCTCTCTCTCCTCTCCCTCTCGCCCCTCTCTCTCCTCTCCCTCTTGCCCCTCTCTCCTCTCCCTCTCGCCCCCTCTCTCTCCTCTCTCTCCTATCCCTCTCACCACTCTCTCTTCTCCCTCTCACCCCCCTCTCTCCTCTCTCTCCTATCCCTCTCACCCCTCTCCTCTCCCCTCTCTCCCCTCTCTCTTCTCCCTCTCGCCCCTCTCTCTCCCCTCTCACCCCTCTCTCTCCCCTCTCTCTCCTATTCTTTCTCTCTCTTTCTCCTCTCCCTCTCATCCCTCTCTTCTCGCTCTCGCAACCTCTCTCTCCTCTCCCTCTCTCCCCTCTCTCTCCTATTCTTTCTCTCTCTTTCTCCTCTCCCTCTCATCCCTCTCTCTCTTCTCCCTCTCGCCCCTCTCTCTCTTCTCTCTCCTATCCTCTCTCCCTCTCGCCCCTCTCTCTCCTCTCTCTCTCACCCCTCTCTCTCCTCTCCCTCTCGCCCCTCTCTCTCCTCTCCCTCTCGCCCCTCTCTCTCCTCTCCCTCTCGCCCCTCTCTCTCCTCTCCCTCTTGCCCCTCTCTCCTCTCCCTCTCGCCCCTCTCTCTCCTCTCTCTCCTATCCCTCTCACCACTCTCTCTTCTCCCTCTCACCCCCCTCTCTCCTCTCTCTCCTATCCCTCTCACCACTCTCTCTTCTCCCTCTCACCCCCCTCTCTCCTCTCTCTCTTCTCCCTTTCGCCTCTCACTCTCACCTCTCTCTTCTCCCACACGCCTCTCTCCTCTCCCTCTCGCCCCTCTCTCTCCTCTCTCTCTCTTCTCCCACACGCCTCTCTCCTCTCCCTCTTTCCTCTCCCTCTCTCCTCTCCTATGTCTCTCTCATCCTCATGTATGAAGGCTCATTAATTCTCATCCTCATGTTATCATTAGCTCATTAATTTAACCAGCTCTCTCCCTCTCTCCCTCCCTCCGTGTAGGAGAGCGTCTGTTCCCCCCTCCGTCTGGTCTAAGCTACTCTACGTGGTTCTGTGTGGAGAGGTTCAGCTCTGCCCCCCACACCCACCCTGTCCGTCTGCTGACGGTGGTCCGACGGGCCACATCCTCAGAACAACACTATATCTGTCTGGCCGTGGTTCTGTCTGCTAAGGACCGGTCCCTGACGGTGTCCACCAAGGAGGAGCTGCTGCAGAGCTATGGTACACACACGCACGAACGCAGGAAAACGCACTCATACATACAGGTGTACACGTGCACTCACACCCTTTACCCAAACTGAAATATTGTTCCTGGTTAACCTGGTTTGTAAACCTGATGAATAATCTCGTACTGGATTCACTCCCTTCCCCAGATTAACATCTCTACATAATTCACACAGTCTCTGTAAATAATTTAGTGAAAAAACATCCACACACACACTGGTTCATTCTAGCGCTGCTCTCGACTCTGCAAACCAATACTGTCCTCCCTCTACCACACATACCCAACCCTTATACCACAAATACACAATGTTTTTACAACGTTCACACAACATTGTCTTTTCCTTTCACAGGGAATGACTTCCTACCCAATCTCAACCCCTACTTAAACACTGATGTTTTATCATGTGAACCTTGGAACATCATCCTTCCCTCTTCCACAGTAGATGACTTCAGTGAGGTGTCTTCTCCCTCCTCTCTCCCTCCTCTCCCCCTCTACCCGTTCAACCTCCCTCCTCTACCCCTCCTCTACCCCTCCTCTACCGCTCCTCTCCCCCTCTACCTGTTCAACCTCCCTCCTCTACCCCTCCTCTACCCCTCCTCTCCCCCTCTACCTGTTCAACCTCCCTCCTCTACCCCTCCTCTACCCCTCTACCTGTTCAACCTCCCTCCTCTACCCCTCCTCTACCGCTCCTCTCCCCCTCTACCTGTTCAAACCTCCCTCCTCTACCCCTCCTCTCCCCCTCTACCTGTTCAACCTCCCTCCTCTACCCCCTCCTCTCCCCCTCTACCTGTTCAACCTCCCTCCTCTACCCCTCCTCTACCCCTCCTCTCCCCCTCTACCTGTTCAACCTCCCTCCTCTACCCCTCCTCTACCCCTCCTCTACCCATCCTATATACCTCCTCTACCCCTCCTCTACCCCTCCTCTCCCCCTCCTCTACCCCTCCTCTCCCCCTCCTCTACCCATCCTATATACCTCCTCTCCCCCTCCTCTCTCCCTCCTCTACTCATCCTCTCTCCCTCCTCTACCCCTCCTCTCTCCCTCCTCTACTCATCCTCTCTCCCTCCTCTACCCCTCCTCTCTCCCTCCTCTACTCATCCTCTCTCCCTCCTCTACCCATCCTCTCTCCCTCCTCTACTCATCCTCTCTCCCTCCTCTACCCATCCTCTCTCCCTCCTCTACTCATCCTCTCTCCCTCCTCTACCCATCCTCTCTCCCTCCTCTACTCCTCCTCTCTCCCTCCTCTACCCATCCTCTCTCCCTCCTCTACCCATCCTCTCTCCCTCCTCTACTCATCCTCTCTCCCTCCTCTCCCCATCCTCTCTCCCACCTCTCCCCCTCCTCTCCCCCTCCTCTACCCCTCCTCTCTCCCTCCTCTACCCATCCTCTCTCCCTCCTCTACCCATCCTCTCTCCCTCCTCTACTCATCCTCTCTCCCTCCTCTACCATCCTCTCTCCCTCCTCCTAACTCATCCTCTCTCCCTCCTCTACCCATCCTCTCTCCCTCCTCTACTCATCCTCTCTCCCTCCTCTACCCATCCTCTCTCCCTCCTCTACTCCTCCTCTCTCCCTCCTCTACCCATCCTCCTCCCTCCCTCCTCTACCCTCCTCTCTCTCTCCTCCTCTCCCCATCCTCTCTCCACCTCTCCCCCCTCCCCCTCCTCTCCCCCCCCCCTCCTCTCCCCCTCCTCTACCCCTCCTCTACCCCTCCTCTCTCCCTCCTCTACCCATCCTCTCTCCCTCCTCTACCCATCCTCTCTCCCTCCTCTACTCATCCTCTCTCCCTCCTCTACCATCCTCTCTCCCTCCTCTACCCATCCTCTCTCCCTCCTCTACTCATCCTCTCTCCCTCCTCTACTCATCCTCTCC
>NC_034181.2:5625704-5670704 GCF_002021735.2 Oncorhynchus kisutch
CTCTCCCTCCTCTCATCAGGGATGGAAATGAAGCTAGCCCAAGGCTAGTACTAAATTGTGGCTAACTTCCCAGCCGACTAGTGACACATTGTCTTTTCTAGTATGTCATGTCACAGAACGGTGGTCAACCAGTCAGCCGTGTGCCCCCAAAATCCTCAAGACCCAGCCCTGTTTTCAAACCCATATGAAAAACATTTTACAACATTTATGTTAACATTACTATCCCCCACCCCCCAACAGTGGATGATTTCAGCGAGGAGTCCTTCGTTCTTCGAGGTTCTGGCGTGCTGCGTGCGCAGGTTCCGCTGCGGAGAGCTGATCGGAGAGGGTCAGTGGCACCACCTGCTGTTAGTCATGAGTAAAGGCATGTGAAAAACAGCATGGCCACGCTGTACATCGACGGACAACTGTTCCAAACCACCAAGGTAGGGTGTGTGTGTGTGTGGTGTTGTGTGTGTGTGTGTTCTCTGTGTGTGTGTGACTGTGTGCCTATTTGAAATCAGATGTGTGTGTGTGTGTGTGGCTTGAAGACTCTACCTATATTAAAACGGTTACACCCCCCCCCCCCCCCCCCCCCCCCCCCCCCCCCCCCCCCCCCCTCCAGACCCTCTACCAGGTGAAGGTACATAAAGATATGGTTTATGTTTAATAACAGTGTGTCATTAGACATTAAACTGTTGTAACAGCGGTCGATTCTCTCTCCTCTCCAGCTCCACTACATCCACAGTTCTCCTGGTGGTTCTGGGAGCACCAACCCTCCTGTGGTCAGCACCGTGTACAGCTACATAGGCACTCCCCCTGCCCAGAGACAGCTGTCCAATCTGGTGTGGCGCCTGGGGCCCACACACTTCCTGGAGGAGGGGCTTCCTGCTGCCAGCGTCGCTGCGGTGTACGAGCTCGGTCCCAACTACACAGGCAGCTTTCAGGCCGTCTACCTGCTCTGTGAGTGTGTTTTATGTTTACGTTTGAGGCCTTTAGCAGAGAGACATATTTTCACATATACCCCCCCCCTTGTGGGAATCAAACCGACAACCCTGACGTTGCAAGTGTCATGCTCCGCCATCTGAGCCACACGGGACGAGAGTAGAGAGGAGAACACACACACACAGAGAACACACACACAGACAGAGAGAGCACACACAGAGAACACACACACACACAGAGAGCACACACAGAGAACACACACACGCACAGAGAGAACACAACACACACACAGAGAACACACACACACAGAGAACACACACACACAGAGAACACACACACACACAGAGAACACACACAAAGAACACACACACAGAGAACACACACACATAGAGAACACACACAGAGAACACACACACACAGAGAGAACACACACACACAGAGAACACACACACACAGAGAACACACACACAAAGAACACACACACGCACAGAGAGAACACACACACAGACAGAGAGCACACACAGAGAACACACACAAAGAACACACACACACACACAGAACACACACACACACACACAGAGAACACGCACACACACACACACAGAGAACACACACATATTGAGTGGTAAGCCAACTACACAGCTTCCAGGGTCACGTTCCCTGTGAGTAACTGTCTGTTGTTGAGGAACCGCTGTGGATTGTCGTGTCTCTCTGCCCTTCAGGTAAAGACTCTAAGACTGGAGAGCCTTCATGTCCAGTCGCCCTGGTCCCAGAGGAGAAGGTATCCTTCAGCCTGTACGCCCTCTCTGTCTCTGCCCTCACCGTGGCCAAGATACGCAAGGTCTACAACAAGCTGGACAGCAAGGCCATCGCTAAACAGGTTAGCATTGCTAACGTACACACACACACACACACACACACAAAACCTGGACAGCAAGGCCTACTACGGTCCTGTATGTACTACGGTCCTGTATGTACTATGGTCCTGTATGTACTATGGCCCAGGTATCCTGGGTAAGGGACACCCCACCTGTAACACTGGTATCTCCCCCTGTGACACAGTGGTATCTCCCCCTGTAACACAATGTTATCTCCCCCATAACACAATGCTATCTCCCCCTGTAACACAATGTTATCTCCCCCTGTAACACAATGTTATCTCCCCCTGTAAACACAATGTTATCTCCCCCTGTAACAAAATGTTATCTCCCCATAACACAATGTTATCTCCACCCTGTAACACAATGTTATCTCCCCCTGTAACACAATGTTATCCCCCCCTGTAACACAATGTTATCTCCCCATAACACAATGTTATCTCCACCCAAACCTGTAACACAATGTTATCTCCACCCAAACCTGTAACACAATGTTATCTCCCCACCTGTAGCACAATGTTATCTCCCCCTGTAACACAATGTTATCTCCCCCATAACACAATGTTATCTCCCCACCTGTAACACAATGTTATCTCCACCCTGTAACACAATGTTATCTCCACCCTGTAACACAATGTTATCTCCACCTGTAACACAATGTTATCTCCTCTGTAACACAATGCTATCTCCCCCTGTAACACAATGTTATCTCCCCCTGTAGCACAATGTTATCTCCTCTGTAACACAATGTTATCTCCCCCACAGCACAATGTTATCTCCCCCTGTAACACAATGTTATCTCCCCCTGTAACACAATGTTATCTCCCCCGTAACACAATGTTATCTCCCCCTGTAACACAATGTTATCTCCCCCTGTAAACACAATGTTATCTCCCCCGTAACACAATGTTATCTCCCCCATAACACAATGTTATATCCCCCTGTAACACAATGTTATCTCCCCCCGTAACACAATGTTATCTCCCCCGTAACACAATGTTATCTCCCCCTGTAACACAATGTTATCTCCCCCTGTAACACAATGTTATCTCCCCACCTGTAGCACAAGGCTATCTCCCCCTGTAACACAATGTTATGTCCCCCCTGTAACACAATGTTATCTCCCCCTGTAACACAATGCTATCTCCCCCATAACACAATGTTATCTCCACCTCACCTGTAACAATGTTATCTCCTCCCCACCTGTGAAGTGGTTTCCCAGGTGAACCCCGTGGCCTCTCTCCCTGTCTGAGTGTACTAAAGGTGAATCTCTGTAGAGAAGGGTGCAGAGGCAGCAGATTTAACAACAGGAGATTAACACTGGTTGCTTTGTGTACATTGTCTTGGGATTGAATACGGATTTTGACCTGTTTTCCTCTCCCCCTTTTATTTCCACTCTCCCTTCTCTCCCCCTGTTCTCCTCCCATCTCTCCCTTCTCTTCTCTTCCCCTCTTCCCCCTGTTCTCCCCCCATCTCTCCCTTCTCTTCTCTTCCCCTCTCCCCCTGTTCTCCCCCCATCTCTCCCTTCTCTCCTCTTCCCCTCTCCCCCTGTTCTCCTCCCATCTCTCCTCTTCCCCTCTCCCCCTGTTCTCCTCCCCATCTCTCCTCTTCCCCTCTCCCCCTGTTCTCCTCCCATCTCTCCCTTCTCTCCTCTTCCCCTCTCCCCCTGTTCTCCTCCCATCTCTCCCTCCCTTCCTCCCTCTCCCCCTGTTCTCCTCCCATCTCTCCTCTTCCCCTCTCCCCCTGTTCTCCTCCCATCTCTCCCTTCTCTCCTCTTCCCCTCTTCCCCTCTCCTCCCCCCTTCTCTCCCCCTCACTCCTCCCCCCTTCTCTCCCCCTCACTCCTCCCCCCTTCTCTCCCCCTCTCCTCCCCCCTTCTCTCCCCCTCTCCTCCCCCTTCTCTCCCCCTCTCCTCCCCCTTCTCTCCCCCTCCCCTCTCCTCCTTCCCTCTTCCCCTCTCCTCCTCCCCTCCTCTCCCTCTCTCCTCCACCCCTCTCCCCCTTCTCTCCTCCCCTCTCCTCTCCCCCTTCTCTCCCCTCTACTCCTCCCCTCTCCTCAGTTGGCTGTGTCGTCTCATGAGAATGCCACTCCGGTCAAGCTGATCCACAACGCGGCCGGTCACCTCAACGGTCCAGCACGCACCATAGGAGCAGCTGTCATTGGATACCTGGGTAAGGGGTTAGGATACCTGGGTAAGGGGTTAGGATACCTGGGTTAGGATACCTGGAGATGTAACTATTAATCAGGGTTGAGCCCCATCGGGCAGCCCACAATTGGACAAGCGCCGTCCGGTTTAAGGGAGGGTTGGCCAAGGGGCTTTTACTTGGCTCATCGCGCTCTAGCGACTCCTTGTGGCGAGCCGGGCGCATGCAAGCTGACTTCGGTCATCAGTTGTCCCCAAGTCTGTGGCCACCAACTACACACACACCTTACCTGTAGACTAACTCCTCCTTTCCGCTCTCTTCCAGGTGTGCGTGCGTTCGTCCCCAAGCCTGTGGCGACTAACCTGCAGTACGTGGGCGGGGCTGCGGCCATTTTGGGCCTGGTTGCCATGGCGCAGGACGTTGAGGGTCTCTACGCGGCCGTCAAGGCGATGGTGTGCGTCGTCAAGAGCAACCCGCTGGCCAGCAAGGAGATGGAGCGCATCAAAGGCTACCAGGTACAACTACACTACCCACAATGCAATATGGCCTAGTTCACACTCAAGTTTAATTTACAATATATTTTGTGGACACAACCACACAATGTTTGTGTGAACATTGTTGCTGAGATAAAACTGTTGTTTCTCTGCTGTACCTGTTGGCCATACTTTTGAAGAAGAAGCGTCACCTTCTGAACAGTCACATCCTGTCTGCTGTAGTTCTAGTACAACAGTAATATAACTCAGTCTAACTGTAGTATGTGTCTGTTATTCGGTCTCTAGCTGCTGGCCATGTTGTTGAAGAAGAAGCGTCACCTGCTGAACAGCCACATCCTGCACCTGACCTTCTCCCTGGTGGGAACAGTAGACAGCGGCCACGAGACCTCCATCATCCCCAACACCACCGCCTTCCAGGACCTGCTCTGTGACTTCGAGGTTAGCACTAAACCAATGGGCCTCAGGGGAACTGGCTCCAGTTTTGAGCCAAAATGGCCTCTGGGAAACTGATCCAGTTTGAGCCAAAATGGTGGTTGGTGGTCCTTGGTGCAAGCCAAACACAATGGGCTTCAGGGCAACTGATCCAAAATCGAGCCAAACGTGGTCCCTGCAGACAAAATAATGTTGTTGGTTTTCTGGTGTGCTATGTTTGTAGAGGTTTTCAAATGTTCTTTCTGTCTCCTCAGGTGTGGCTCCATGCACCCTACGAACTGCACCTGTCCCTGTTTGAACACTTTATAGAGCTCCTCACTGAGTCCAGGTGAGGAATGATTAACTCCTGCTATTACCGTGAATTCAGAAAGTATTCAGACCCCGTGACTTTTTCCACATTTTGTTACGTTACAGCCTTTTTTTTTAAATTGATTAAAAAAAAAAAAATCCCTCATCAATCTGCAAGCAATACCCCATAATGATGAAGCGAAAACCAGGTTTTTAGAAATGTTTTCAAATGTATTACAACTATAAAACAGATTATTTACTACTATTATTTACAGATTATTTACTACTTATTTACATAAGTATTCACATCCTTTGCTATGAGACTCAACATTGAGCTCAGGTGCATCCTGTTTCCATTCATCATCCTTGAGATGTTTCTACAACTTGGAGTCCACCTTGGGTATGTTCAATTGACTGGACATGATTTGGAAAGGCACATACCTGTGTACAGTTGAAGTCAGAAGTTTACATACACCTTAGTCAAATACATTTAAACTCAGTTTTTCACAATTTCGGACATTTAATCCGAGTAAAAATTCCCTGTCTTAGGTCAGATAGGATCACCACTTTATTTCAAGAATGTGAAATGTGAGAATAATAGTAGAGAGAATGATTTTATTTCTTTCATCACATTCCCAGTGGGTCAAAAGTTTACATACACTCAATTAGTATTTGGTAGCATTGCCTTTAAATTGTTTAACTTGGGTCAAATGTTTCGGGTAGCCTTCCACAAGCTTCCCACAATAAATTGGGTGAATTTTGGCCCATTCCTCCTGACAGAGCTGGTGTAACTGAGTCAGGTTTGTAGGCCTCCTTGCTTGCAAACAATTTTTCAGTTCTGCCCACAAATGTTCTATAGGATTGAGGTCAGGGCTTAGTGACGGCCACTCCAATACCTTGACTTTGATGTCCTTAACTTCTTATGGATCATTGGGACGCTAGCGTCCCACCTGGCCAACATCCGGTGAAATTGCAGAGCGCGGAATTCAAACGACAAAAATCGTAATATTAAACATTTATCAAAATACATAATTTAAAGTTTAACTTCTTGTTAATTCAGCCGCTTTGTCAGATTTCAAAAAGGCTTTATGGCGAAAGCACACCATGCGATTACCTGAGGACAGCGCCCGGCACACAAAAGCATTTACATTCATTTTCCAACCGAGCAGAGGCAGAAATAGTGCTAAAAATAAATCACTTACCTTTTGTAGATCTTCATCTGGTTGAAATCACAAGCGTCCCAGCTACATAAAATTGGTATTTTTGTTCGATAAAGTCCTTACTTATATCCCAAAAAGGTCAGTTTCATTGGCTGCCTTGACTCAGTAATCCACCGGTTTCCCTCGTTCAAAATGCATACAAATAAATCCTGTAAGTTACCAATCAACTTATTCCAAACATATCAAACAACGTTCCTAATCAATCCTCAGATACCCTAATATGTAAATTAAATTATAAAATTTAAGACGGAGAATACCGGAGATATATAACGAAGTACGCACCCTCACCGAACGCACAACAAACACTAAAGCAAAATGGCAGCCACTTACTAAAACTACAAATTCTGGCTAATAAAATAATAAAAAAACTAGCCTGAAACTCTTTCTAAAGACTGTTGACATCTAGTGGAAGCCCTAGGAACTGCAATCTGGGAGGTATTCCTTTTATATCCCTGGAGAGACCTGAAAATAGCTGTGCAGCGACGCTCCCCATCCAACCTGACAGAGCTTGAGAGGATCTGCAGAGAAGAATGGGAGAAACTCCCCAAATACAGGTGTGCCAAGCTTGTAGAATCATACCAAAGAAGACTCGAGGCCGTAATCGCTGCCGAAGGTGCTTCAACACAGTACTGAGTAAAGGGTCTGAATACTTTTGTAAATGTGATATTTCAGTTAATAGTGACACTATAGTCTTAAATCACCTGGGGTTTATGAGAAACAAAGACACAGGAAGACCATGTTTCCTGTGTTATATATCAACCAACTGTCTGTCTGTCCTCTTCTCCCCCATCACAGTGAGGCAGCGAAGAACGCTAAGTTGTTACGAGAGTTCCAGCTGATTCCCAAGCTGCTGTTAACCCTGAGAGACACGTCTCTGTCTCAGCCCACCATCTCTGCTATCAGCAACGTTTTGAGTCTGCTACTGCAAGGGTTCCCCAACCCATATGACCTGCTACGGTAATAACACTACACTTTCCCCAACCCATATGACCTGCTACGGTAATAACACTACACTTTCCCCAACCCATATGACCTGCTACGGTAATAACACTACACTTTCCCCAACCCATATGACCTGCTACGGTAATAACACTACACTTTCCCCAACCCATATGACCTGCTACGGTAATAACACTACACTTTCCCCAACCCATATGACCTGCTACGGTAATAACACTACACTTTCCCCAACCCATATGACCTGCTACGGTAATAACACTACACTTTCCCCAACCCATATGACCTGCTACGGTAATAACACTACACTTTCCCCAACCCATATGACCTGCTACGGTAATAACACTACACTTTCCCCAACCCATATGACCTGCTACGGTAATAACACTACACTTTCCCCAACCCATATGACCTGCTACGGTAATAACACTACACTTTCCCCAACCCATACGACCTGCTACGGTAAGACATCAGAGAGGTGGACCAGTAGTTAGAAGGTTGCTGGTTCAAGTCCCGTGCCAGGCAATGAATGTGTGAATTAAACTGGTCTCCCCAGTCCTTGCAACTGCCTACAAATCCCTTCACGAGAACATACTGTATATACCCATGTAGCTCATGTGTCTGTCTGTTTTATGGTATGTTTGATAGGTTTGGCCAGTTCATCTCATCCACCCTGCCAACCTTTGCTGTGTGTGAGAAGTTTGTAGTGATGGAGGTCAACAACGAGGAGAAGATAGATGGAGGTAACACACACACACACTAATTTAGAGATTTTTGTCACTAACTACCATGGAGATTATTGTCACTAACTACCATGGAGATTATTGTCACTAAATACCATGGAGATTATTGTCACTAACTACCATGGAGATTATTGTCACTAAATACCATGGAGATTATTGTCACTAACTACCATGGAGATTATTGTCACTAACTACCATGGAGATTATTGTCACTAACTACCATGGAGATTATTGTCACTAAATACCATGGAGATTATTGTCACTAACTACCATGGAGATTATTGTCACTAACTAGCATAGAGATTATTGTCACTAACTACCATGGAGATTATTGTCACTAACTACCATGGAGATTATTGTCACTAACTACCATGGAGATTATTGTCACTAAATACCATGGAGATTATTGTCACTAACTACCATGGAGATTATTGTCACTAACTAGCATAGAGATTATTGTCACGAACTACCATGGAGATTATTGTCACTAACTACCATGGAGATTATTGTCACTAACTACCATGGAGATTATTGTCACTAACTACCATGGAGATTATTGTCACTAACTACCATGGAGATTATTGTCACTAACTAACATGGAGATTATTGTCGCTAACTAGCATAGAGATTATTGTCGCTAACTAGCATAGAGATTATTGTCACTATTTCACATAGAGATTATTGTCACTAACTACCATGGAGATTATTGTCACTAACTAACATATAGATTATTGTCACTAACTAGCATAGAGATTATTGTCACTAACTAGCATAGAGATTGTCACCAACGAGCATAGAGATGATTGTCACTAACTAGTATAGAGATGATTGTCACTAACTAGTATAGAGATTATTGTCACTAACTAGTATAGCGATTATTGTCACTATTTCACATAGAGATTATTGTCACTAATTTACATAGAGATTGCCACTAATTCAATATAGAGATTGTCAGTAACTAGTATAGCGATTACTGTCACTAATTTGCATAGAGATTATTGTCTTTAACTACTATACAGATTATAATCACTCATTTTCAGTGTCACTAACTAGTATAGAAATTGTCACTAATTTACATAGATATTGTCTCTAACTAGCATAGAGATTGTCACTAATTTAGTATAGAGATTGTCACCAACTAGCATAGATATTGTCACCAACTAGCATAGATATTATTGTCACCAACTAGCATAGATATTGTCACCAACTAGCATAGAGATGACTAATTTACCTAGCGATTATTGTCACTGATTTACATTGAGATTATTGTCACTAACTAGCATAGAGATTATTGTCACTAACTAGCATAGAGATTATTGTCACTAACTAGCATAGATATTATTGTCACTAACTAGCATAGAGACTATTGTCACTAACTAGCATAGAGACTATTGTCACTAACTAGCATAGAGATTGTCACAAATTTACATACAGGTTTTTGTACGATGCCAAAACTATGCTGTTCCTTGCCTTTTTTGTTGATTCTAAATCGCATTAATACATTTTTTTCCCATCACTTAATTTGTGTTTTAAGTGATGAAGACCTTGGGGGTCTCCTCTCAGTATTCAGTACAGTCATATTATTGTAGTAATAGTAGTGGTAATATTGTCTATTGTGTTCCAGGTAATGATGAAGACCTTGGGGGTCTTCTGTCGGCCAACCTGATCCTGTTGAGGAACAGACTGCTAGACATCCTTCTCAAACTGCTCTTCACCACCAAGGAGAAATGCACCGTCAACGCACAGTACGTCACTGTGTGTGTGTGTGTGTGTGTGTGTGTGTGTGTGTGTGTGTGTGTGTGTGGTGTGTGTGTGTGTGTGTGTGTGGTGTGTGCGCGCGTGTAACTGCGTCACAGAGTTTTTAAACCCAGAGGCGCAAGACTCCCGAGACTTCCGGGAACATTTGCGAAAGAGACAAAAACAGACCACACCAGGGTTTGACAAGTCAATGAGAGAAGTGAAGAATTCTCCCATAGTTAATATTCTCCAAACGGAAAGGCGCCACCTAGACTGGAGACGACGTCTTCACTAGTTTTAACATGTTATTACTCCAACCTTGTGAAAGTGACAAACTGACACGTTTTCATTTAAAAATATATATATATATATATTTTTTTAAATGATATCGAAAGGACTGCCTTTTTACGCATTAATTTAGCTACGCAAACGTCGCCATGACACCACCTACAACTGGGATTTCTATTGGAGAAGCAGTTTCTGCCCCTCTTCATACTGTATAGCCTTTGACTGTGTTGTGTGTAGCCTGACTGCTCTCTGTCCCCCCCTACAGGGCATGTGAGGTGTTGGTGTGTACCCTGGGCTTTGACTGTATTGTGTGTAGCCTGACTGCTCTCTGTCCCCCCCTGCAGGGCATGTGAGGAGTTGGTGCAGGGCATGTGAGGAGTTGGTGCATACCCTGGGCTTTGACTGTGTTGTGTGTAGCCTGACTGCTCTCTGTCCCCCCTTGCAGGGCATGTGAGGAGTTGGTGCATACCCTGGGCTTTGACTGTGTTGTGTGTAGCTTGACTGCTCTCTGCCCCCCCCTGCAGGGCATGTGAGGAGTTGGTGCGTACCCTGGGCTTCGACTGGTTGTTGATGTTCACGGAGGAGCACCTCCACTCCAGCAGTGTAACAGCAGCTCTGTGGATCCTGGTGGTTCTCCTCAGTAACCAGCCCATACTGACCAGGTCTTTGATCCTTTAATAAAAAATACATACTCCCAGTCAAAAGTTGGACACATCTACTAATTCAAAGGGGTTTTCTTTATTTTTACTATTCTATACATTATAGAATAATAGTGAAGACATCAAACCTATCGAAATAACACACATATGGAATCATGTAGTAACCAAAAAAGTGTTAACCAAATGAAAATAGATTTTAGATTCTTCAAATTAGCCACCATTTGCCTTGATGACAGCTTTGCACACTATTGGCACTCTCTCAACCAGCTTCATGAGGTAGTCACCTGGAATGCATTTCAATTAACAGGTGTGACTTGTTAAAAGTTAATTTGTGGAATTTCTTTCCTTCTTAATGTGCTTGAGCCAATCAGTTGTGTTGTGACAAGGTTGGGGTGGTATATAGAAGCCCTATTTGGTAAAAGACCAAGTCCATATTATGGCAAGAACAGCTCAAATAAGCAAAGAGAAACAACAGTCCATCATTACTTTAAGACATGAAGGTCAGTCACAAAAACCATCAAGCACTATGATGAAACTGGCTCTCATGAGGACCGCCACAGGAAAGGAAGACCCAGAGTTACCTCTGCTGCAGAGGATAAGTTCATTAGAGTTAACTGGCTCTCATGAGGACCGCCACAGGAAAGGAAGACCCAGAGTTACCTCTGCTGCAGAGGATAAGTTCATTAGAGTTAACTGGCTCTCATGAGGACCGCCACAGGAAAGGAAGACCCAGAGTTACCTCTGCTGCAGAGGATAAGTTCATTAGAGTTACCTGGCTCTCATGAGGAAAGGAAGACCCAGAGTTACCTCTGCTGCAGAGGATAAGTTCATTAGAGTTACCTGGCTCTCATGAGGAAAGGAAGACCCAGAGTTACCTCTGCTGCAGAGGATAAGTTCATTAGAGTTAACTGGCTCTCATGAGGAAAGGAAGACCCAGAGTTACCTCTGCTGCAGAGGATAAGTTCATTAGAGTTAACTGGCTCTCATGAGGAAAGGAAGACCCAGAGTTACCTCTGCTGCAGAGGATAAGTTCATTAGAGTTAACTGGCTCTCATGAGGAAAGGAAGACCCAGAGTTACCTCTGCTGCAGAGGATCAGTTCATTAGAGTTAACTGGCTCTCATGAGGAAAGGAAGACCCAGAGTTACCTCTGCTGCAGAGGATAAGTTCATTAGAGTTACCTGGCTCTCATGAGGAAAGGAAGACCCAGAGTTACCTCTGCTGCAGAGGATAAGTTCATTAGAGTTAACTGGCTCTCATGAGGAAAGGAAGACCCAGAGTTACCTCTGCTGCAGAGGATAAGTTCATTAGAGTTACCTGGCTCTCATGAGGAAAGGAAGACCCAGAGTTACCTCTGCTGCAGAGGATAAGTTCATTAGAGTTACCGGCCTCAGATATTGCAGCTCTAATAAATGCTTCACAGAGTTCACATAACAGACACATTTCAACCACAACTGTTCAGAGGAGACTGAGTGAATAAGGCATTCATGGTCGAATTGAAACCACAACTAAAGGACACCAATAATAAGAAGAGACTTGCTTGGGCCAAGAAACACGAGCAATGGACATTAGACCGGTGGAAATCTGTCCTTTGGTCTGATTAGTCCAAATGTGAGATTTTTGGTTCCAATTTTTGGTCTTTGTGAGACGCAGAGTAGGTGAACGGATGATCTCCGCATCTGTGGTTCCCACAGTGAAGCATGGAGGAGGAGGTGTGGGGGTGCTTTTCTGGTGGCACTCTCAGTGATTTATTTAGAGTTCAAGGCACACTTAACCAGCATGCATTCTGCAGCGATACGCCATCCCATCCCTTAGTGGGACTATCCTTTGTTTCTCAACAGGAAAATGTCCCAACACACTGATAAAATGAGTGTGCAACATTGTCATCAAGGCAAAGGCTACTTTGAAGAATCTGAAATATATTTTGATTTGATTAACACTTTTTTGGTTACGACATGATTCCATATGTGTTATTTCATAGTTTTAAATCAAATCAAAGAAATCTAATTTTATTTGTCACATGCGCCGAATACAACAGGTAGGATAGTCCGACTAAGGGATGGGATGGTGTATACCAGGCGACTTTACAGTGAAATGATTACTTACAAGCACTTAACCAACCATGCAGATTTAAGAAAACACCAAAATATATAGAAATATAACAAATCATTTAGAAGCAATAATAAAATAACAGCAGGGAGGCTTTATACAGGGTGTTACGGTACAGAGTCAATGTGGAGGCTATATACAGGGTATTACGGTACAGAGTCAATGTGGAGGCTATATACAGGGTATTACGGTACAGAGTCAATGTGGAGGCTATATACAGGGTGTTACGGTACAGAGTCAATGTGGAGGCTATATACAGGGTGTTACGGTACAGAGTCAATGTGGAGGCTATATACAGGGTGTTACGGTACAGAGTCAATGTGGAGGCTTTATACAGGGTGTTACGGTACAGAGTCAATGTGGAGGCTTTATACAGGGTGTTACGGTACAGAGTCAATGTGGAGGCTATATACAGGGTGTTACGGTACAGAGTCAATGTGGAGGCTATATACAGGGTGTTACGGTACCGAGTCAATGTGGAGGCTATATACAGGGTGTTACGGTACAGAGTCAATGTGGAGGCTATATACAGGGTGTTACGGTACAGAGTCAATGTGGAGGCTATATACAGGGTGTTACGGTACAGAGTCAATGTGGAGGCTATATACAGGGGGTACCGGTACAGAGTCAATGTGGAGGCTATATACAGGGTGTTACGGTACAGAGTCAATGTGGAGGCTATATACAGGGTGTTACGGTACAGAGTCAATGTGGAGGCTATATACAGGGTGTTACGGTACAGAGTCAATGTGGAGGCTATATACAGGGTGTTACGGTACAGAGTCAATGTGGAGGCTTTATACAGGGTGTTACGGTACAGAGTCAATGTGGAGGCTTTATACAGGGTGTTACGGTACAGAGTCAATGTGGAGGCTATATACAGGGTGTTACGGTACAGAGTCAATGTGGAGGCTATATACAGGGTGTTACGGTACCGAGTCAATGTGGAGGCTATATACAGGGTGTTACGGTACAGAGTCAATGTGGAGGCTATATACAGGGTGTTACGGTACAGAGTCAATGTGGAGGCTATATACAGGGTGTTACGGTACAGAGTCAATGTGGAGGCTATATACAGGGTGTTACGGTACAGAGTCAATGTGGAGGCTTTATACAGGGTGTTACGGTACCGAGTCAATGTGGAGGCTATATACAGGGTGTTACGGTACAGAGTCAATGTGGAGGCTATATACAGGGTGTTACGGTACCGAGTCAATGTGGAGGCTATATACAGGGTGTTACGGTACCGAGTCAATGTGGAGGCTATATACAGGGTGTTACGGTACAGAGTCAATGTGGAGGCTATATACAGGGTGTTACGGTACAGAGTCAATGTGGAGGCTATATACAGGGTGTTACGGTACAGAGTCAATGTGGAGGCTATATACAGGGTGTTACGGTACAGAGTCAATGTGGAGGCTATATACAGGGTGTTACGGTACAGAGTCAATGTGGAGGCTTTATACAGGGTGTTACGGTACCGAGTCAATGTGGAGGCTATATACAGGGTGTTACGGTACAGAGTCAATGTGGAGGCTATATACAGGGTGTTACGGTACCGAGTCAATGTGGAGGCTATATACAGGGTGTTACGGTACCGAGTCAATGTGGAGGCTATATACAGGGTGTTACGGTACCGAGTCAATGTGGAGGCTATATACAGGGTGTTACGGTACCGAGTCAATGTGGAGGCTATATACAGGGTGTTACGGTACCGAGTCAATGTGGAGGCTATATACAGGGGGTACCGGTACAGAGTTAATGTGGAGGCTATATACAGGGGGTACCGGTACAGAGTCAATGTGGAGGCTATATACAGGGGGTACCGGTACAGAGTCAATGTGGAGGCTATATACAGGGGGTACCGGTACAGAGTCAATGTGGAGGCTATATACAGGGTGTTACGGTACCGAGTCAATGTGGAGGCTATATACAGGGTGTTACGGTACCGAGTCAATGTGGAGGCTATATACAGGGTGTTACGGTACCGAGTCAATGTGGAGGCTATATACAGGGTGTTACGGTACCGAGTCAATGTGGAGGCTATATACAGGGTGTTACGGTACCGAGTCAATGTGGAGGCTATATACAGGGGGTACCGGTACAGAGTTAATGTGGAGGCTATATACAGGGGGTACCGGTACAGAGTCAATGTGGAGGCTATATACAGGGGGTACCGGTACAGAGTCAATGTGGAGGCTATATACAGGGTGTTACGGTACAGAGTCAATGTGGAGGCTATATACAGGGTGTTACGGTACAGAGTCAATGTGGAGGCTATATACAGGGGGTACCGGTACAGAGTCAATGTGGAGGCTATATACAGGGTGTTACGGTACAGAGTCAATGTGGAGGCTATATACAGGGGGTACCGGTACAGAGTCAATGTGGAGGCTATATACAGGGTGTTACGGTGCAGAGTCAATGTGGAGGCTATATACAGGGGGTACCGGTACAGAGTCAATGTGGAGGCTATATACAGGGGGTACCGGTACAGAGTCAATGTGGAGGCTATATACAGGGGGTACCGGTACAGAGTCAATGTGGAGGCTATATACAGGGGGTACCGGTACAGAGTCAATGTGGAGGCTATATACAGGGGGTACCGGTACAGAGTCAATGTGGAGGCTATATACAGGGGGTACCGGTACAGAGTCAATGTGGAGGCTATATACAGGGGGTACCGTTACAGAGTCAATGTGGAGGCTATATACAGGAGGTACCGGTACAGAATCAATGGGAGGAGGCTATATACAGTGAGTACCAGTACAGAGTCAATGTGCTGGGGCACCGGTTAGTTGAGGTAATTGAGGTAATATGTACATGTAGGTAAAGTGACTACGCATAGATAATAAACAAGAGAGTAGCAGTAGTGTAAAAATGGGGGGTGGGGGGTGTACAATGCAAATAGTCTGGGAAGCCATTTGATTAGATGTTCAGGAGTCTTATATCTTGGGGGTAGAAGCTATTCAGAAGCCTTTTTGACCTAGACTTGGCACTCTGGTACCGGTTGCCGTGTGTTAACAGAGAGAACAGTCTATGACTAGGGTGGCTGGAGTCCTTGGCAATTTTTGGGCCCTTCTTCTGACACTGCCTGGTATAGAGGTCCTGGATGGCAGGAAGCTTGGCCCCAGTGATGTACTGGGCCGTACGCGCACTACCCTCTGTAGTTCCTTGTGTTCGGAGGCCGAGCAGTTGCCATACCAGGCAGTGATGCAACCAGTCAAGATGCTCTTGATGGTGCAGCTGTAGAACCTTTTGAGGATCTGTGGACCTAGGCCAAATCTTTTCAGTCTCCTGCATAGGTGTTGTCGTGCCCTCTTCATGACTGCCGTGGTGTGTTTGGACAATAATAATTTGTTGGTGATGTGGACACCAAGGAACTTGTAGCTCTCAACCTGCTCCACTGCAGCCCCGTCGATGAGAATGGGGGAGTGCTCGGTCCTTCTTTTCCTGTATTCCACAATCATCTTGTTTGTCTTGATCACGTTGAGGGAGAGAATGTTGTCCTTGAACCACACTGCCAGGTCTCTGACCTCCTCCTTATAGGCTGTCACATCATTGTCAGTGATCAGGCCTTCCACTGTTGTGTCGTCGGCAAACTTAATGATGGTGTTGGAGTCGTGCCTGGCCGTGCGGTCATGAGTGAACAGGAAGTACAGGAGGGGACTGAGCACGCACCCCTGAGGAGCCCCTGTGTTGAGGATCAGTGTGGCGAATGTGTTGTTACCTACACTTACCACCTGGGGGTGGCCCGTCAGGAAGTCCAGGATCCAGTTGCAGAGGGAGGTGTTTAGTCCCAGGGTCCTTAGCTTAGTGATAATGTCTTCACTATTATTCTACAATGTAGGAAATAGTTAAAAAATAAAGAAAAACCCTTGAATGAGTAGGTGTGTCCAAACATTTGACTCGTACTGTATTTAGATTGAATATTAACAACGATTGTCACGTACATGATCTGTCAAAAAACATTACATTTCACATTGTCAGGAATTCCCCTGATCATCCATATCATGATTTTACATTGATTTGACGTGCCCAGGTTCAGAGAGGGACTGACCGGAGGCGAATGGCTGGACCACACTGACTCTGTCCTCACCAACAAGATCGGCACCGTGATGGGTGAGTAGAGTGACGTGTGTGTGTGTGTGTGTTTGTTGGATTTTGTGTAGGTGAGTCAATGTATAGATACAAGTTTTAAAAACCCCAACATAATATAACTGTTTACTGTGCAGGATATAGAATGTACCATGATATAGAATGTACCATAATATAATATAGATATAGAATGTACCATAATATATATATAGAATGTACCATGATATAGAATGTACCATAATATAATATATATATAGAATGTGCCATAATATAGATATATATATATAATGTACCCTAAAATAATATAGATATATAATGTACCATAATATAATATAGATATAGAATGTACCATAATATAATATAGATATAGAATGTACCATGATATATAATGTACCATAATATAGATATAGATATAGAATGTACCATAATATAATATAGATATAGAACGTACCATAATATAGATATATATATATAATGTACCCTAAAATAATATAGATATATAATGTACCATAATATAGATATAGATATAGAATGTACCATAATATAGATATAGATATATAATGTACCATAATATAGATATAGATATAGGATGTACCATGATGTAGATATAGAATGTACCCTAAAATAATATAGATATAGAATGTACCATCATATTATATAGATATAGAATGTACCAAATATAGATATAGAATGTACCCTAAAATAATATAGATATAGAACGTACCATAATATAGATATAGAATGTAGCATATAACTGTTTACTGTGCAGGATATAGAATGTACCATAATAGAGTAGAACTGTTTACTGTGCAGGATATAGAATGTACCATAATAGAGTAGAACTGTTTACTGTGCAGGATATAGAATGTGACATAATATAATAGAACTGTTTACTATGCAGGATATAGAATGTACCATAATAGAGTAGAACTATTTACTGTGCAGGATATAGAATGTGACATAATAGAACAGTTTACTGTGCGGGATATAGAATGTAACATAATAGAATAGAACTGTTTACTGTGCGGGATATAGAATGTAACATAATAGAATAGAACTGTTTACTGTGCAGGATATAGAATGTGACATAATAGAACAGTTTACTGTGCGGGATATAGAATGTAACATAATAGAATATAACTGTTTACTGTGCGGGATATAGAATGTAACATAATAGAATATAACTGTTTACTGTGCAGGATATAGAATGTGCCATAATAGAATAGAACTGTTTACAGGATATAGAATGTGACATGCTGCCCCTCTCAGCCCCTTGCCCATCCGTCATTAACCTTGGGATGAGGATGGCTTTTAATGCTTCTTTGTTTGTTTATAATGTCTATCTTGAAACAGGTCTCTCTTCCAAAAGAGATTTTATCTCAATGAAACTAACCCGTGTAACTAAAGGTAAAACTCGGAATAGAATAGAATACTTTAATATCCCATAGTGCACTTCAATATTCCGTCTGCTCTGCAACAAAGTACAGGCATAGAATGTGAGCATACCCACATGTGCTTCGACCCAGCTTGCATAGAAAGGGAAAAGTACAGGCATAGTTAGCGCACATCAATGGCGGTTTCCTAACTGTTAGTTAGTTGTAGTCTATTGTAAGAATAGGGATGTGAGTTTTCCTGATTTTCTGACATTTATCCTCTATTCAAATAACTGGCCTATCCCCTATCTAAAATCCAAATGTATTACATTTTTCCCCCTGAAGTTTTCCTGATCACAACCCTGATTCGCACTTTCCCCAACCTCCTCTCCCTGTCCTCTCTCCTCCTCAGGCTTCAACGTGGGCCGCAGCGCCGGCGGTCGCTCCACGCTACGGGAGATCAACCGAGACGCCTGCCATTTCCCAGGGTTCCCTGTTCTGCAGACGCTGCTGCCGAAACACACCAACGTCCCCGAGCTCTACTTCCTGCTGATGGCCCTGTTCCTGCAACAACCCGTCACAGAGCTGCCGGACAGCCTCCAGGTACATGTTAGTACACAAAACTTTTTATCATTACTTCTTTACTAAAAACCTCTTTTCCCTACTGTACTAGCTAGTTAAAACCTCTTTTCCCTACTGTACTAGCTAGTGTTACCTCTACTAAAAACCTCTTTTCCCTACTGTACTAGCTAGTTAAAACCTCTTTTCCATACTGTACTAGCTAGTTAAAATCTCTTTTCCATACTGTACCAGCTAGTTAAAACCTCTTTTCCCTACTGTACTAGCTAGTGTTACCTCTACTAAAAACCTCTTTTCCATACTGTACTATCTAGTTAAAACCTCTTTTCCATACTGTACTAGCTAGTTAAAACCTCTTTTCCATACTGTACCAGCTAGTTAAAACCTCTTTTCCCTACTGTACTAGCTAGTGTTACCTCTACTAAAAACCTCTTTTCCATACTGTACTAGCTAGTGTTACCTCTACTAAAAACCTGTTACCTCTACTACAAACCTGGGCTTGTGTGGTTACACATGGTATGTGGTTGTGAGGCAGATTGGATGTACTGTCAAATTGTCTAAAACGATGTTGGAGGCGGCTTATGATAGAGAAATTAACATTAAATTCTCTGGCAACAGCTCTGGTAGATATTTCTGCAGTCAGCATGCCAATTGCGCGTTATCTATGGCGTTGTGTTGATGGAGCACTGTGGTAACACTGATGATGAACCTGGAGGACTGTGGTAACACTGATGATGAACCTGGAGGACTGTGGTAACACTGATGAACCTGGAGGACTGTGGTAACACTGATGATGAACCTGGAGGACTGTGGTAACACTGATGATGATTCTGGAGGACTGTGGGACATGGTCAAAGGCTTTATTAGGCCACACTCTACCTCATTGTCATCCAATTTAAACCAATCAACCAACACAACACTACAGAATAAGAAGACCAATTATGACAACTTGAAACGTCTCTCCACAAGCTATCCTTGATCGGCAGATTATCAGAAAATAAATTAATTTATCATGTAAACACCGGGCAGAAACTCTCATCCACATAGCATGTTTCTTTTTTAAATTTTCATAGGGCTCATTCAAGCCAATCTATTAGCTCAATAAATGATCTATTAGCCGTCAATGGATGGTACCATACACTGACCCGTTATTAATCAATTCAAAACTCTGGGATTTCTATGGTCATTTGTCTAGATCTGAGATCTCTGCCGACCTGCAACGCTTAAGCCCCCCTATCACTCTGATGGAACTAAAATAATCCATACAAACAATGATCAGCAGGAAATCCCTGGGGTTTGTTGGAAACCTCCAGAGTTCTTTCTATCCTTATGGATAATTTTTTTTACATCAACTGATTCTAGACATGATTCAATAGAGACGTGAACACTGATATCATTTCTTTAATGTTGAAAAAAAAAGATAAGGACCAGAATGTGGGAATTATCTCCCCCCCCGCCCCATTATAGATTTTGAACGCTGATATCAAATTCGTATGCGAAGATTCTCCCCTCGTCTTCTTCAACGTTCTTGTTATTTTTATCAAAACCAGACTTACAACGGATAACATCCTCAGTCTGCTCCATATTACCGATGGGTAATGAATACTGACTCACCGTCGGCTATATTGCCATCATATTACCGATGGGTCCATGAATACTGACTCACCGTCGGCCATATTGCCATCATATTACCGATGGGTAATGAATACTGACTCACCGTCGGCCATATTGCCATCATATTACCGATGGGTCCATGAATACTGACTCACCGTCGGCCATATTGTCATCATATTACCGATGGGTCCATGAATACTGACTCACCGTCGGCCATATTGCCATCATATTACCGATGGGTCCATGAATACTGACTCACCGTCGGCCATATTGCCATCATATTACCGATGGGTCCATGAATACTGACTCACCGTCGGCCATATTGCCATCATATTACCGATGGGTAATGAATACTGACTCACCGTCGGCCATATTGCCATCATATTACCGATGGGTCCATGAATACTGACTCACCGTCGGCCATATTGCCATCATATTACCGATGGGTCCATGAATACTGACTCACCGTCGGCCATATTGCCATCATATTACCGATGGGTCCATGAATACTGACTCACCGTCGGCCATATTGCCATCATATTACCGATGGGTCCATGAATACTGACTCACCGTCGGCCATATTGCCATCATATTACCGATGGGTCCATGAATACTGACTCACCGTCGGCCATATTGCCATCATATTACCGATGGGTCCATGAATACTGACTCACCGTCGGCCATATTGCCATCATATTACCGATGGGTCCATGAATACTGACTCACCGTCGGCCATATTGCCATCATATTACCGATGGGTCCATGAATACTGACTCACCGTCGGCCATATTGCCATCATATTACCGATGGGTCCATGAATACTGACTCACCGTCGGCCATATTGCCATCATATTACCGATGGGTCCATGAATACTGACTCACCGTCGGCCATATTGCCATCATATTACCGATGGGTCCATGAATACTGACTCACCGTCGGCCATATTGCCATCATATTACCGATGGGTCCATGAATACTGACTCACCGTCGGCCATATTGCCATCATATTACCGATGGGTCCATGAATACTGACTCACCGTCGGCCATATTGCCATCATATTACCGATGGGTCCATGAATACTGACTCACCGTCGGCCATATTGCCATCATATTACCGATGGGTAATGAATACTGACTCACCGTCGGCCATATTGCCATCATATTACCGATGGGTCCATGAATACTGACTCACCGTCGGCCATATTGTCATCATATTACCGATGGGTCCATGAATACTGACTCACCGTCGGCCATATTGCCATCATATTACCGATGGGTCCATGAATACTGACTCACCGTCGGCCATATTGCCATCATATTACCGATGGGTCCATGAATACTGACTCACCGTCGGCCATATTGCCATCATATTACCGATGGGTAATGAATACTGACTCACCGTCGGCCATATTGCCATCATATTACCGATGGGTCCATGAATACTGACTCACCGTCGGCCATATTGCCATCATATTACCGATGGGTCCATGAATACTGACTCACCGTCGGCCATATTGCCATCATATTACCGATGGGTCCATGAATACTGACTCACCGTCGGCCATATTGCCATCATATTACCGATGGGTCCATGAATACTGACTCACCGTCGGCCATATTGCCATCATATTACCGATGGGTCCATGAATACTGACTCACCGTCGGCCATATTGCCATCATATTACCGATGGGTCCATGAATACTGACTCACCGTCGGCCATATTGCCATCATATTACCGATGGGTCCATGAATACTGACTCACCGTCGGCCATATTGCCATCATATTACCGATGGGTCCATGAATACTGACTCACCGTCGGCCATATTGCCATCATATTACCGATGGGTCCATGAATACTGACTCACCGTCGGCCATATTGCCATCATATTACCGATGGGTCCATGAATACTGACTCACCGTCGGCCATATTGCCATCATATTACCGATGGGTCCATGAATACTGACTCACCGTCGGCCATATTGCCATCATATTACCGATGGGTCCATGAATACTGACTCACCGTCGGCCATATTGCCATCATATTACCGATGGGTCCATGAATACTGACTCACCGTCGGCCATATTGCCATCATATTACCGATGGGTCCATGAATACTGACTCACCGTCGGCCATATTGCCATCGGACGTAGAAAAAGCCATTGATCGCTTAGAGCGGCTATATTTATGTTCTACGCTGTATGGACATTGGGGAACAATTCATATCCACTGGTTTAAGAGCTTTATGCCATTCCTTATGCCGTGGTACAACCTGGCAAAATATGCTCATGCCAATTTACCATAGGCAGTCTAATGCTTGTTGTTCTCCCTGGAACCTCCTGCGCAGGCTGTCTGCCCAATCACAACATCATGAGCTTGTTGTTCTCCCTGGAACCTCCTGCGCAGGCTGTCTGCACAATCGCAACATCATGAGCTTGTTGTTCTCCCTGGAACCTCCTGCGCAGGCTGTCTGCCCAATCACAACATCATGAGCTTGTTGTTCTCCCTGGAACCTCCTGCGCAGGCTGTCTGCCCAATCGCAACATCATGAGCTTGTTGTTCTCCCTGGAACCTCCTGTGCAGGCTGTCTGCCCAATCACAACATCATGAGCTTGTTGTTCTCCCTGGAACCTCCTGCGTAGGCTGTCTGCCCAATCACAACATCATGAGCTTGTTGTTCTCCTTGGAACCTCCTGTGCAGGCTGTCTGCCCAATAACAACATCATGAGCTTGTTGTTCTCCCTGGAACCTCCTGCGCAGGCTGTCTGCCCAATCACAACATCATGAGCTTGCCTAGGTGATATTAAATAAATAAATGAGCCCATTTTACTGTACTTGGCACAGACCACCACATATCTCTGTATGCAGACTGATGTACTGCTCTACGTGGGCACCTGAGTTGTTACCTTCTCAGTATTTTTGTTTAGAACTACAGCTGTGTTTCTGGATATAAAATCAACACAGGACGAAATCTGCTCTATTGTCCCTGAACGAGAGCTGCCCCCTCAACATCCCTAGAGTACACCATTCCTGCTGCCTGGGATATATAAATGTATCCTTTTGCAATCTATAGTCAAAAAACAAGTGCAAACCCATTTTAAGAAGCATAGACTGTGATGTGGAAAGATGGGGAGCAAGTACCTCAACTTTTTTCCAGTCTCAATAATTAAAATGAATATGTTGCCAAGAATCAACTTTTATATATATATTATATTATATTATATTTTATATATATTTTATAGTTCAATGATGCCTCTTTCACCACCAGGCCACATTCTTTACTTACTAAATAGGAAACGCCCTTGTATTACATTTTCTACACTTCAAATCTATTTTGGGGATCCTCTTGGTTCCTCTTGGTTAAATACTGAAACAGCTGTGTCCTGGAGGAAAAGCGAGATCCCCTCACAGACTCCAAGACATCATTTTTGGCGCCCCCTGGAGCAGAAACGAGTTCCCCCTCACAGACTCCAAGACATAATTGGTATCACACTCAAACACTGCAAACCCTAATCCGGCCCTATCACCTCACAATTGATCTCAGTCTGATGCCTGGTTGGTAAACAAACCAATCTCACCATCCTCACCTTCCTTTAGTTCACAACCACGCTGTCCACCTAGGTGTCCACATTATTATCAACTAGTATGGGTTACTAATATGATTATGCTTTTGGCTGCTGGACAATAAGATAATATTGATTTGAAAACCAATGGTGTATTAAGTGTGTAAATTAATTCCCTCAACATTTCTATGGTCGTATTTTGTCAAGGGTTGGCTAGGCTAGGGTTGGCTAGGCTAGGGTTGGCTAGGCTAAGCTAGGGTTGGCTAGGCTAAGCTAGGGTTGGCTAGGCTAAGCTAGGGTTGGCTAGGCTAAGCTAGGGTTGGCTAGGCTAAGCTAGGGTTGGCTAGGCTAAGCTAGGGTTGGCTAAGCTAGGGTTGGCTAGGCTAGGGTTGGCTAGGCTAGGGTTGGCTAAGCTAGGGTTGGCTAGGCTAAGATAGGGTTGGCTAGGGTTGGCTAAGCTAGGGTTGGCTAGGCTAGAATTGGCTAAGCTTAGGTTGGCTAGGCTAGGGTTGGCTAAACTTGGGTTGGCTAAGCTTGGGTTGGCTAGGCTAGGGTTGGCTAAGCTAGGGTTGGTTAGGCTTGGGTTGGCTAAGCTAGGGTTGGTTAGGCTAGGGTTGGCTAACCTAGGGTTGGCTAGGCTAGGGTTGGCTAGGCTAGGGTTGGCTAGGCTAGGGTTGGTTAGGCTAGGGTTGGCTAAGCTAGGGTTGGCTAGGCTAGGGTTGGCTAGGCTAGGGTTGGCTAGGCTAGGGTTGGCTAGGCTAGGGTTGGCTAGGGTTGGTTAGGCTAGGGTTGGCTAAGCTAGGGTTGGCTAGGCTAGGGTTGGCTAGGGTTGGCTAGGCTAGGGTTGGCTAGGCTACTTTGAAACAAGTTAAGAAATGCTTCATAAAAATGTATAAAAC
This sequence comes from Oncorhynchus kisutch, assembly GCF_002021735.2. NCBI lineage: Eukaryota > Metazoa > Chordata > Actinopteri > Salmoniformes > Salmonidae > Oncorhynchus > Oncorhynchus kisutch. Next base: position 5,650,704 of record NC_034181.2, read on the forward strand.
GTCCAGGTTTTAATCAGTTGTGTTTATAGTTAAATCATTTCAAAATGCTCAACACCTCTTCTCAGATTCAAGGTGGGTAGGGTGAACAACAGGCACTGTCTGGTCATGTGATCATTTGGACATGAGGCTTTAGCCAATCACATACACTTTGACATTTAGGCTTTTTAAAATATATGTACATGAAAAATAGATTAGAATATTATTCAAATTGGGTCTTTCTGATCCAATTCTGATTGGAGTAATTGTTTGCTATTGTGATATGTGTGATTAAAAAAAAAAAACTTTAATTTATATTCTTCTTGTCTCGGACAAGAGGACAGCGTTAATGTGTAACCCTGCTGAGTGTTACCCCTGCCACTGTGTTCTGTGTTTTGTGTTAGTTTGACCTGGACTCTATCTGGACGTTTGTCTTTGGAGTCCCTGCTTCCAGCGCCACCATAGTGGGATCCATCCACAGTGTCTGCACCGAGGCTGGCTTCCTGTTACTGGGGATGCTGAGGAGCATGCTCAACCTGGTGAGAGGAGGAAGAGGAGAGAAGGAGCGAGGGAAGGATAGAGGAGATGAGGAGTGGAGGGAGGAGAGGAGGAGAGAGAAAGGAGGACAAACCCAATCCTTTTTCCATGTAGACGAGCTACTAGATTCACTTCTACAACCAGATGACGTTCTGTCTATGGGATAGTTCTGTCTATGGATAGAGAAAGATATGGGATAGTTCTGTCTATGGATAGAGAAAGATATGGGATAGTTCTGTCTATGGGGATAGAGAAAGATATGGGATAGTTCTGTCTATGGGGATAGAGAAAGATACGAGATAGTTCTGTCTATGGGGATAGAGAAAGATACGAGATAGTTCTGTCTATGGGGATAGAGAAAGATACGAGATAGTTCTGTCTATGGGGATAGAGAAAGGGATTGTTCACCCTAAATAACATGTTGGTTTCCTTATCCTGTTAGCAGTCTTAAGGAGAGGCAGCAATCCATCCATGGTTGAGTTTACCTAGCTTGCTGTCACCAAATGTCATATAACTGCTGGATCTTCTTCTACCATCAAATGACGTTGTGCTTTTCTTCGTCCTCTTAGCCGTGGCAGTCTGAGGAAGAGGGTTCGTGGCTGAGGGAGTACCCGGTGACTCTGATGCAGTTCTTCAGGTACCTGTATCACATATATAATAAAAAAATATATATATATATTTAAAATAATCGGTATCATAAATAATAGTCATAATGTGTGTGTGTGTGTGTGTATATATATATATATATACACAGACAGTTCAAAAGTTTGGACACACCTACTCATTCAAGGGTTTTTCTTTATTTTTACTATATTCTACATATATCTATATATCACTAATAAGTGATTTATTATTACAGGTACCTGTATCACAACGTCCCAGACCTGGCCCCAATGTGGCACAGCCCAGAGTTCCTGTGTGTCCTGGCTGCCTCAGTCTTCCCCTTCAACATCAGGCCCTACTCTGAGATGGTGAGAGGCTCAACTGTATCCAAATGTAGAATTGTTTTTCCCCTGTGTGTGTGTTTTCTACAGTAGCTATATGTGTGTTCTCTGAGCTCCATCTAATCCTCTCCTCCCTCCCTCCCTCCCTCCCTCCCTCCCTCCCTCCCTCCCTCCCTCCCTCCCTCCCTCCCTCCCTCCCTCCCTCCCTCCCTCCCTCCCTCCCTCCCTCCCTCCCTCCCTCCCTCCCTCCCCTCTCTCCCTCCCTCTCCTCCCCCCCTCCCTCTCCTCCCCTCTCTCCCTTCTCTCCCTCTCTCTCTCTCCCTCCTCTCCCCTTCTCTCCCTCTCTCTCCCCTCCCCTCCCCTCCCCTCCCCTCCCCTCCCCTCCCCTCCCCTCCTCTCCTCTCCTCTCCTCTCCTCTTCTCTTCTCTTCTCTTCTCTTCTCTTCTCTTCTCTTCTCTCTCTCCTCTCCTCTCCTCTCCTCTCCTCTCCTCTCCTCTCCTCTCCTCTCCTCTCCTCTCCTCTCCTCTCTCCTCTCCTCTCCTCTCCTCTCCTCTCCTCTCCTCTCCTCTCCTCTCCTCTCCTCTCCTCTCCTCTCCTCTCCTCTCCTCTCCCCTCCTCTCCCCTCCTCTCCCCTCCTCTCCCCCCCTCTCCTCTCTCCCCTCCTCTCCTCTCCTCTCCTCTCCTCTCCTCTCCTCCTCTCCTCTCCTCTCCTCTCCCTCTCCTCTCTCCCTCTCCCCTCCTCTCCCATTCCCTCCTCTCCCCTCCCCCTCTCCTCTCTCCCTCTCCTCTCCCCCCTCTCCTCTCTCCTCTCCTCTCCCACCCCCTCCCCTCCTCTCCTCCCCTTCCCTCCTCTCCTCTCCCCTCCCCTCCCCTCCCTCCCCTCCCCTCCCCTCCCCTCCCCTCCCCTCCCCTCCTCTCCCCTCCTCTCCTCTCCCCCCTCTCCTCTCCTCTCCTCTCCTCTCCTCTCCTCTCCTCTCCTCTCCTCTCCTCTCCTCTCCTCTCCTCTCCTCTCCCTCCCCTCCTCTCCCATCCTCTCCCCTCCCCCCTCTCCTCTCTCCCTCCCTCTCCTCTCCTCTCCCCTCCTCTCCTCTCCCCTCCTCTCCTCTCCTCTCCCCTCCTCTCCTCTCCTCTCCTCTCCTCTCCTCTCCTCTCCCCTCCCCTCCCCTCCCCTCCTCTCCCCTCCCCTCCCCTCCTCTCCCCTCCTCTCCCCTCCTCTCCTCTCCTCTCCTCTCCTCTCCTCTCCTCTCTCAGGTGAGTGACCTGGATGACGAAGCAGGGTCACCAACGGAAGAATTCAAGGCCTTCACCGCCGACACGGGCATGAACCGTAGCCAATCGGAATACTGCAACGTGGGTTCGAAGACCTACCTGACCAATCATCCGGCCAAGAAGTATGTGTTTGACTTCATGAAGGTGCTGATCATGGACAACCTGTGTCTGACTCCGGCCAACAAACAGACGTCCACCATAGACCTACTGTTAGAGGTGAGACAAATCAATCAAATGTATTTATGGAGCCCTTTTTTACATCAGCTGATATCTCAAAGTGCTGTACAGAAACCCAGCCTAAAACCCCAAACAGCAAGCAATGCAGGTGTAGAAGCACGGTGGCTAGGAAAAACTCCCTAGAAAGGCCAAAACCTAGGAAGAAACCTAGAGAGGAACCAGGCTATGAGGGGTGGCCAGTCCTCTTCTGGCTGTGCCGGGTGGAGATTATAACAGAACATGCTATGAGCAGTTACTGCCTTTTTTTGCTTGGTAGGGCAGTACTGTTTACCTTTTTGTTGGTGACACTTTGATATCTTGATAATATGCAGCTGTTTAAAGGTCAAATCCACAGATGAAACGATAACAAAACGCCCTCCTCGCCTGTTTTGGTAAAAAGATGAGGTATTGGCCTGATAGTACCAAAGTGCTATCATAGTACCAAAGTGCTATCATAGTACCAAAGCGCTATCATAGTACCAAAGTGCTATCATAGTACCAAAGCGCTATCATAGTACCAAAGTGCTATCATAGTACCAAAGTGCTATCCTAGTACCAAAGTGCTATCCTAGTACCAAAGTGCTATCCTAGTACCAAAGTGCTATCCTAGTACCAAAGTGCTATCATAGTACCAAAGCGCTATCATAGTACCAAAGCGCTATCATAGTACCAAAGTGCTATCACCAAAGTGCTATCACCAAAGTGCTATCACCAAAGTACCAAAGTGCTATCGTAGTACCAAAGTGCTATCCTAGTACCAAAGTGCTATCCTAGTACCAAAGTGCTATCCTAGTACCAAAGTGCTATCCTAGTACCAAAGTGCTATCCTAGTACCAAAGTGCTATCATAGTACCAAAGTGCTATCCTGACAGAAACCGGTGGGATTTAATTGCTATTAGTTGATCATCTAGATTAAGGGTTGCAAAAATCCGGGAACGCTCCCAAAGGAATTTCTGGAAAACGGGGGAATTTTGGTTTAAGTTTCTAGATTTTTGCAACCCTTAATCTAGCTATTGTGTCAGGAAAGTGGAAATCTGCAGTTGATACATACATCCATTTTTGGACTTATAGATTATATATTTATATCCATTGATTCTTGAGGAATATATAAATGCCTCATGAGTTTAGATCAACTAATGCACTCCATGAGAACCCAAAATATCAGCTTGTTTTTCTCCAATGTTTAAACATTGTAAATGTAAACAAACACTGTATATCCTCATAACATGAATACAACTATCATGTTGATATCATGGTGGTCAGTCCTGTATATCCTCATAACATGGTTACAACTATCATGTTGATATCATGGTGGTCAGTCCTGTATATCCTCATAACATGGTTACAACTATCATGTTGATATCATGGTGGTCAGTCCTCACATCCATAGTTCTGTCTTAATCTGAGAGTGGTTACATTTCTCCAGGCCAATACCTCATCTTTTTAACCAAAACAGGCGAGGAGGGCGTTTTGTTATCGTTTCAACGGTTGATTGGCGCTTTAACGTAGAGTTGTCTCCCCAGGCGTCCCCAGAGCGCTCCACCAGGACTCAGCAGAAAGAGTTCCAGTCCCACATCCTGGACTCTGTCATGGAACACCTGCTGGCTGCTGATGTCCTCCTAGGTACTTACACCACACCACACCACACACCACCACACCACACCACACACTGCTCTACGAATCAGAGAACCCTACAGAACACAATACTCAGCAAATCAGAGAAGAATCATACGAAACATAATAATCAGCCAATCAGAAAATAACCCTACAGAACACAATAATCAGCCAATCAGAAAATAACCCTACAGAACACAATAATCAGCCAATCAGAAAATAACCCTACAGAACACAATAATCAGCCAATCAGAGAAGAACCCTATAGAACACAATCAGAGAAGAATCCTACTAAACACAATAATCGGCCAATCAGAGAAGAACCCAACAAAACACAATAATCGGCCAATCAGAAAAGAACCCTACAATAATCAGCCAATCAGAGAAGAACCCTACAATAATCAGCAAAGGGAAAAGGGCTGGAGATCTCCAGAGCCGCCTCCTACTCCAACAGGCTGACGAAGACATCCTCAAAGCTTGAATACCCATCTAACCACCTGTAGTCTCCAGTCTATAATATACCCATCTAACTACCTCTGGTCTCCAGTCTATAATATACCCATCTAACCACCTGTAGTCTCCAGGCTATAATATACCCATCTAACCACCTGTAGTCTCCAGTCTATAATATACCCATCTAACTACCTCTGGTCTCCAGTCTATAATATACCCATCTAACTACCTCTGGTCTCCAGTCTATAATATACCCATCTAACTACCTCTGGTCTCCAGTCTATAATATACCCATCTAACCACCTGTAGTCTCCAGTCTATAATATACCCATCTAACTACCTCTGGTCTCCAGTCTATAATATACCCATCTAACCACCTGTAGTCTCCAGGCTATAATATACCCATCTAACCACCTGTAGCCTCCAGTCTATAATATACCCATCTAACCACCTCTGGTCTCCAGTCTATAATATACCCATCTAACCACCTGTAGTATCCAGTCTATAATATACCCATCTAACTACCTCTGGTCTCCAGTCTATAATATACCCATCTAACCACCTGTAGTATCCAGTCTATAATATACCCATCTAACTACCTCTGGTCTCCAGTCTATAATATACCCATCTAACTACCTCTGGTCTCCAGTCTATAATATACCCATCTAACCACCTATAGCCTCCAGTCTATAATATACCCATCTAACCACCTGTAGTCTCCAGTCTATAATATACCCATCTAACCACCTGTAGCCTCCAGTCTATAATATACCCATCTAACCACCTGTAGCCTCCAGTCTATAATATACCCATCTAACCACCTGTAGTCTCCAGGCTATAATATACCCATCTAACCACCTGTAGTCTCCAGTCTATAATATACCCATCTAACCACCTGTAGCCTCCAGTCTATAATATACCCATCTAACCACCTGTAGTCTCCAGTCTATAATATACCCATCTAACCACCTGTAGTCTCCAGTCTATAATATACCCATCTAACCACCTGTAGCCTCCAGTCTATAATATACCCATCTAACCACCTGTAGTCTCCAGTCTATAATATACCCATCTAACCACCTGTAGTCTCCAGGCTACAATATACCCATCTAACCACCTGTAGTCTCCAGTCTATAATATACCCATCTAACCACCTGTAGCCTCCTGTAGCCTCCAGTCTATAATATACCCATCTAGCGTTGGTTAGAGCGTTGGACTAGTAACCAGAAGGTTGCAAGTTCAAACCCCCGAGCTGACAAGGTACAAATCTGTCGTTCTGCCCCTGAACAGGCAGTTAACCCACTGTTCCCAGGCCGTCATTGAAAATAAGAATGTGTTCTTAACTGACTTGCCTGGTTAAATAAAGGTCAAATAAAATAAAAATAACCACCTCTGGTCTCCAGTCTATAATATACTATTCTAACTACCTCTGGTCTCCAGTCTGTAATATACTATTCTAACTACCTCTGGTCTCCAGTCTGTAATTTACTATTCTAACTACCTCTGGTCTCCAGTCTGTAATTTACTATTCTAACTACCTCTGGTCTCCAGTCTATAATATGAACAGTAAGATCCTTGTCCTAGTCTCAACCAACCAGCAGGTGGCGGTAATCAACCATCCTGTTTACACTCCCCCATATAACCAGCAGAGGAAGAAGACACACACACACACACACACACACACACACACACACACACACACACACACACACACACACACCCCTACTGGTTGCTGACGTCCTCATAAATACACACACACACACCCCTACTGGTTGCTGACATCCTTCTAGATATACACACACACACACACACACACACACATCCTCCTAGGTACTGACCTACTTTTAGAGAAAACATCAAGTAATCATTCATGAGAGGAAGCAGGTAGCTGTGTTAGAGAGGCAGAGCAGCAGCCAGACGATTGATGGTTAAACACGACTGAGGAACCGAGGGGCTGCTGCTCTCACCCTGTGCCTCTCGTACAGACATTTCCATTCTAACCAAATGCCCCCCCCCACTTCTCCTACCAGGTGAGGATGCATCCTTGCCCATCACCATTGGAGGGAGCTACCAGGTACTGGTGAACAACGTGTTCTTCTTCACACAGCGCGTGGTGGACAAGCTGTGGCAGGGCATGTTCAACAAGGAGTCCAAGATGGTGGTGGAGTTTATAGTGCAGCTTATAGGACAGGTGAGGACGACCTAGACCAAGGTTTCTTCAATATCTTGATTCATTCCAGGTCTGGCACATGCTGAAACGGGACGGGCAGGATTAATTGTCCTGATGGCGCACGCACATACAAGCGCCTTCAGAATCTATTCACACCCCTTGATTGTGTCCACGTCGTTGTTGTGTTACTGCCTGAATTTAAAAGAGATTCAATTGATATTTTCTGTTACTGTCCTACACACATTACACCTGAATGCCAAGGTGTTATGTTTGGAACAAATCCAGTACAACACATTAATGAGTACCACTCTCCATATTTTCAATCATAGTGGTGGCTGCATCATGTTATGGGTATGCTTGTAATCAAGTTTTTCAGGATAAAAAAAAATGAAACGAGCTTAAGCGCAGGCAGAGTCCTAGAGGAAAACCTGGTTCAGTCTCTTTCCACCAGACACTAGAAGATGAATTGACCTTTCAGTAAGACAATAAGGCTAATCTACACTGGAGTTGATTACCAAGAACACAGTGAATGTTCCTGAGAGGCCGAGTTAAAGTATTGACTTAAATCTGATTTAAAAATCTACAGCAAGACTTGAAAATGGTTGTCTAGCAATGATCAACAACACATTTGACAGAGCTTGAATCATTTTTTAAAGAATAATGGGTAAATGTTGCACAATCTTTAGAAACGTAGCCAGAAATAACACTGCTGTAATCACTGCCAAAGGGGATTCTATCATGTATTGACTTAGAGAATTGAATACTTATCTAAACAAGAGTTACATTAGTTACATTACATTAGTTACATTACATTAGTTACATTACATTAGTTACATTATATTAGTTACATTATATTAGTTACATTAGTAATATTACATTAGTTATATTACATTAGTTATATTACATTAGTTATATTACATTAGTTATATCACAGCAGTTATATAACATTAGTTACATTAGTTATATTATATTAGTTATATTACATAAGTTATATTACATTAGTTACATCACATTAGTTATATTACATTAGTTATATTACATTAGTTATATTATATCAGTTATAGTAGGTATATTATATTAGTTATACTACATAAGTTATATTAGTTATATTATATTAGTTATATTACATTAGTTATATTAGGTATATTATACTAGTTATATTATATTAGTTATATTAGGTATATTATATTAGTTATACTACATAAGTTATATTAGTTATATTATATTAGTTATATTACATTAGTTATATTAGGTATATTATACTAGTTATATTATATTAGTTATATTAGGTATATTATACTAGTTATATTATATTAGTTATATTAGGTATATTATACTAGTTATATTATATTAGTTATATTAGGTATATTATATTAGTTATATTACATTAGTTATATTAGGTATATTATACCAGTTATATTATATTAGTTATATTAGGTATATTATATTAGGTATATTATATTAGTTATATTATATTAGTTATATTAGGTATATTATACTAGTTATATTATATTAGTTATATTAGGTATATTATATTAGGTATATTATATTAGTTATATTATATTGGTTATATTAGGTATATTATATTAGTTATATCATATTAGTTATATTACACTTGTTATATTAGGTATATTATATTAGTTATATTATATTACTTATATCACATTGGTTATATTACACTAGTTATATTAGGTATCTTATATTAGTTATATTATATTAGTTATATTAGGTATATTATATTAGTTATATTATATTAGGTATATTATATTAGTTATATTAACGTAGTTATATTATATTAGTTATATTATATTAGTTATATTACATTGGTTATATTATATTAGTCGTATTAGGTATATTATATGAGTTATATTATACTAGTTATATTGGGTATATTATATGAGTTATATTATACTAGTTATATCGGGTATATTATATGAGTTATATTATATTAGTTACATTACATTATTTATATTACATTAGTTCTATTAGTTACATTACATTAGTTACATTACATTAGTTACATTACATTAGTTACATTACATTAGTTACATTACATTAGTTACATTACATTAGTTACATTAGTTATATTACATTAGCTACATTACATTAGTTACATTACATTCGTTACATTACATTAGTTACATTACATTAGTTACATTAGTAATATTACATTAGTTGCATTACATTAGTTATGTTACATCAGTTATATTACATTAGTTACAGTAGTTATATTACATTAGTTATATTACATCAGTTATATTAGGGACACACGGTTTACTGCCTTCAGCAGCAGCTGGCGACCTGGGGGACAGGACAGGAGTTAGGGACACATGGTTTACTGTCTTCAGCAGCAGCTGGAGACCTGGGGGACAGACAGGACAGGAGTTAGGGACACATGGTTTACTGTCTTCAGCAGCAGCTGGCGACCTTGGAGACAGGACAGGAGTTAGGGACACACAGTTTACTGTCTTCAGCAGCAGCTGGCGACCTGGGGGACAGGACAGGAGTTAGGGACACACGGTTTACTGTCTTCAGCAGCAGCTGGCGACCTGGGGGACAGGACAGGAGTTAGGGACACACACACATAGAAACACACTTTGAAAGAGAGACAGACAGAAAGGCAGGCAGACAGACGTTATGTTACCTTCGCTAACTTCCTGGCTGTGTCTGTTATCAGGTCCATTCTCAGCGGGCATCATGACGTGCCAGGTGGTCATACGAGCCTCTGCCTCCAAACCAAAACCCTCCACACTACTGCACATAGACAGAGAGAGAGAGACAGAGAGAGAGAGAGAGACAGACACAGAGAGAGGAGAGACAGAGAGAGACAGAGAGAGAGAGAGAGAGAGAGAGAGGAGGAGGGAGACAGAGGAGAGAGACAGAAGGAGAGAGAGAGTGAGAGAGAAAGAGAGCAGAAGAGGATATAACATTACATATAACATTACATTAGTTACATTACATTAGTTACATTACATTAGTTACATTAGTTATATTACATTAGCTACATTACATTAGTTACATTACATTCGTTACATTACATTAGTTACATTACATTAGTTACATTAGTAATATTACATTAGTTGCATTACATTAGTTATGTTACATCAGTTATATTACATTAGTTACAGTAGTTATATTACATTAGTTATATTACATCAGTTATATTAGTTATATTACACTAGTTATATTAGGTATATTATATTAGCTATATTATATTAGTTATACTAGTTATATTATATTAGTTATATTACATCAGCTATATTACATTAGTCACATTACATTAGTTATATTAGGTATATTATATTAGTCATATTATATAAGTTATATTATATTAGTTATATTACATTAGTTATATTACATTAGTTATATTACATCAGCTATATTACATTAGTCACATTACATTAGTTATATTAGGTATATTATATTAGTAATATTATATAAGTTATATTATACTAGTTATATTATATTAGTTATATTACATTAGTTATATTAGGTATATTATATTACTTATATTACATTAGTTATATTAGGTATATTATATTAGGTATATTATATTAGGTATATTATATTACTTATATTACATTAGTTATATTAGGTATATTATATTAGTTATATTATATTAGGTATATTACATTAGTTATATTAGGTATATTATATTAGTTATATTATATTAGGTATATTATATTAGTTATATTACAGTAGTTATATTACATTAGTTATATTAGGTATATTATATTAGGTATATTATATTAGTTATATTAGGTATCTTATATGAGTTATATTATATTAGGTATATTACATTAGTTATATTAGTTATATTATATTAGTTATATTATATTAGTTGTATTATATTAGTTATATTAGGTATATTATATTAGGTATATTATATTAGTTATATTAGGTATCTTATATGAGTTATATTATATTAGTTATATTACATTAGTTATATTAGGTATATTATATTAGTTATATTATACAAGTTATATTACATTGGGTATATTATATTACTTATATTATATTAGGTATATTACAGTAGTTATATTACATTAGTTATATTAGGTATATTATATTAGGTATATTATATTAGTTACACCAGGTATAGCAGGGATATTATATTAGTTATATTACATTAGTTATATTAGTTATATTATATTAGTTATATTACATTAGTTATATTATATTAGTTATATTACATTAGTTATATTATATTAGTTATATTACATTAGTTATATTAGGTATATTATATTAGTTATATTATATTAGTTATATTACATTAGTTATATTAGGTATATTATATTAGTTATATTACATTAGTTATATTAGGTATATTATATTAGTTATATTATATTAGTTATATTACATTAGTTATATTAGGTATATTACATTAGTTATATTATATTAGTTATATTACATTAGTTATATTAGGTATATTACATTAGTTATATTATATTAGTTATATTACATTAGTTATATTAGGTATATTATATTAGTTATATTATATTAGTTATATTACATTAGTTATATTAGGTATATTACATTAGTTATATTATATTAGTTATATTACATTAGTTATATTAGGTATATTACATTAGTTATATTATATTAGTTATATTACATTAGTTATATTAGGTATATTATATTAGTTATATTATATTAGTTATATTACATTAGTTATATTAGGTATATTACATTAGTTATATTATATTAGTTATATTACATTAGTTATATTAGGTATATTATATTAGTTATATTATATTACTTATATCACATTGGCTATATTATATTAGTTATATTAGGTATATTATATTAGGTATATTATATTAGCTATATTACATTAGTTATATTAGGTTTATTATATTAGTTATATTATATTAGTTATATTATATTAGTTATATTAACGTGGTTATATTATATTAGTTATATTATATTAGTTGTATTATATTAGTTGTATTGGGTATATTATATTAGTTATATTAGGTATATTATATTAGTTATATTGCATTAGTTATATTAGGTGTATTATATTAGTTATATTAGGTATATTAGATGAGTTATAATATATTAGTTATATTACATTAGTTATATTAGGTATATTATATTGGTTATATTAGGTATATTATATTAGGTATATTATATTAGTTATACTAGTTATATTAGGTATATTATATTAGTTATATTACATTAGTTACATTAGTTATATTATATTAGTTATACTAGTTATATTAGGTATATTATATTAGTTATATTACATTAGTTACATTAGTTATATTACATTAGTTATATTATATTAGTTATATTACATTAGTTATATTACATTCATTATATTAGTTATATTACATTGGTTACATTAGTTATATTATATGAGTTATATTACATTAGTTATATTAGTTATATTATATTAGTTACATTAAATTAGTTATATTAGGTATATTATATTAGTTATATTACATTGGGTATATTAGGTATATTATATCAGTTATATTATACTAGTTATATTATATTAGTTATATCAGGTATATTATGAGTTATATTATATTAGTTATATTACATTAGTTATATTAGGTATATTATATTAGTTATATTATACAAGTTATATTACATTGGGTATATTATATTAGTTATATTGCATTAGTTATATTAGGTGTATTATATTAGTTATATTAGGTATATTAGATGAGTTATATTATATTAGTTATATTACATTAGTTATATTAGGTATATTATATTGGTTATATTAGGTATATTATATTAGGTATATTATATTAGTTATACCAGTTATATTAGGTATATTATATTAGTTATATTACATTAGTTACATTAGTTATATTATATTAGTTATATTACATTAGTTATATTATATTAGTTATATTACATTAGTTATATTACATTCGTTATATTAGTTATATTACATTAGTTACATTAGTTATATTATATGAGTTATATTACATTAGTTATATTAGTTATATTATATTAGTTACATTACATTAGTTATATTAGGTATATTATATTAGTTATATTATACAAGTTATATTACATTGGGTATATTAGGTATATTATATCAGTTATATTATATTAGTTATATTATATTAGTTATATCAGGTATATTATGAGTTATATTATATTAGTTACATTACATTAGTTATATTAGGTATATTATATTAGTTATATTATACAAGTTATATTACATTGGGTATATTATATAAGTTATATTATATTAGTCGTATTATATTACATTTGTTATATTACATTTGTTATATTACATTAGTTATATTATATTAGTTATATTACATTAGTTATATTATAGTAGTTACATTACATTAGTTACATTACATTAGTTATATTATAGTAGTTACATTACATTAGTTATATTAGGTAGTTATACTAGTTATATTAGGTATATTATATTAGTTATATTACATTAGTTACATTAGTTATATTATATTAGTTATATTATATTAGTTATATTATATCAGTTATATTACGTTAGTTATATTAGTTATATTACATTAGTTATATTACATTAGTTACATTACATTAGTTATATTACATTAGTTACATTACATTAGTTATATTACATTAGTTATATTACATTAGTTATATTACATTAGTTACATTACATTAGTTACATTAGTTACATTACATTAGTTACATTACATTAATTACATTAGTTATATTACAATAGTTATATTACATTAGTTACATTACATTAGTTACATTACATTAGTTACATTACATTAGTTACATTACATTAGTTACATGAGTTATGTTACATTAGTTATATTACATTAGTTACATTAGTTATATTACATTAGTTATATTACATTAGTTATATTACATTAGTTACATTAGTTACATTACATTAGTTATATTACAGCAGTTTTATTTTTTTTCCCCTTTATTTAACCAGGCAAGTCAGTTAAGAACATATTCTTATTTTCAATGACGGCCTGGGAACAATGGGTTAACTGCCTGTTCAGGGGCAGAACGACAGATTTGTACCTTGTCAGCTCGGGGGTTTGAACTCGCAACCTTCTGGTTACTAGTCCAACGCTCTAACCACTAGGCTACGCTGCAAGTTACATTACAGTAGTTACATTACAGTAGTTACATTACAGTAGTTATATTACAGTAGTTATATTACAGTAGTTACATTACAGTAGTTACATTACAGTAGTTATATTACAGTAGTTATATTACAGTAGTTATATTACAGTAGTTATATTACAGTAGTTACATTACAGTAGTTACATTACAGATTACAGTAGTTACATTACAGTAGTTACATTACAGTAGTTATATTACATTAGTTATAATATTATATAGACACTGTGTATAGAAATACAACATATGCAGTTCCTGTTTGTGGGTGTCCCAGGACTGTAAACAGTCTGATTTACAGCAGTACAGTACTCAGAAACAGTCTGATTTACAGCAGTACAGTACTCAGAAACAGTCTGATTACAGCAGTACTCAGAAACAGTCTGATTTACAGCAGTACTCAGAAACAGTCTGATTTACAGCAGTACAGTACTCAGAAACAGTCTGATTTACAGCAGTACAATACTCAAACAGTCTGATTTACAGCAGTACTCAGAAACAGTCTGATTTACAGCAGTACAGTACTCAGAAACAGTCTGATTACAGCAGTACAGTACTCAGAAACAGTCTGATTTACAGCAGTACAGTACTCAGAAACAGTCTGATTTACAGCAGTACAGTACTCAGAAACAGTCTGATTACAGCAGTACAGTACTCAGAAACAGTCTGATTACAGCAGTACTCAGAAACAGTCTGATTTACAGCAGTACAGTACTCAGAAACAGTCGGATTTACAGCAGTACTCAGAAACAGTCTGATTTACAGCAGTACAGTACTCAGAAACAGTCTGATTTACAGCAGTACAGTACTCAGAAACAGTCTGATTACAGCAGTACTCAGAAACAGTCTGATTTACGGCAGTACAGTTCTCAGAAACTGTGATTTACAGCAGTACAGTACTCAGAAACAGTCTGATTACAGCAGTACAGTACTCAGAAACCGTCTGATTTACAGCAGTACAATACTCAGAAACAGTCTGATTTACAGCAGTACTCAGAAACAGTCTGATTTACAGCAGTACTCAGAAACAGTCTGATTTACAGCAGTACTCAGAAACAGTCTGATTTACAGCAGTACAGTACTCAGAAACAGTCTGATTTACAGCAGTACAGTACTCAGAAACAGTCTGATTACAGCAGTACTCAGAAACAGTCTGATTTACGGCAGTACAGTTCTCAGAAACTGTGATTTACAGCAGTACAGTACTCAGAAACAGTCTGATTACAGCAGTACAGTACTCAGAAACCGTCTGATTTACAGCAGTACAATACTCAGAAACAGTCTGATTTACAGCAGTACTCAGAAACAGTCTGATTTACAGCAGTACTCAGAAACAGTCTGATTTACAGCAGTACAGTACTCAGAAACAGTCTGATTACAGCAGTATAGTACTCAGAAACAGTCTGATTTACAGCAGTACAGTACTCGGTTTGACTCAACTAACCAGCAAATGAATGAGTTAATTGAATCAACAAGCCAACCTTCACGTCTCTCCCAGACTTACTCAACTGAACCAATAGAGCTTTAGGTGAAACACAGCCGTGTGATTTATAAGTAGATGTAGGCCAGCAGTGTGCATGACTGGAGTGGTACTGCTTTGAAACAAGAGGATTTAGTCAGATTTCAAACATGTACTTAATCAGTCCTCAGAATCCATTGGCTGTTATAAAACAGGACTATTGTTTACACTCTCCGCCAAACCCTACGGTAGGATGTCTTAACCCCAATCAACTCTCTGGAGAAGAAAGGCCCTTTCTACAACCACCTCTCAGGCATCGCAGACCATAGATCATAAGACAAGTCTTTCTTAAAAAATGTTCCACCTCTCTTTTCTCCCGTTTCCAGTCCAAGAGGAGGTCGCAGAGTCTGTCTCTGGACTCTCTCTATCACTGTCTGAACCGTACGGTCCTGTACCAGCTGTCTCGACCTCACAAGACCGTACCTCAGCAGGTAGCTCTGCTGGACTCTCTACGGGTGTTGACCGTCAACCGTAACCTGGTACTGGGACCGGGCAACCACGACCAGGAGTTTGTAGCCTGTCTGGCTCACTGCTTCATCAACCTGCACGTTGGGAGGTAGGTCTGGGACTGGAGGTGGGTCTGGGACTGGAGGTGGGTCTGGGACTGGTCTGGGACTGGAGGTAGGTCTGGAGATGGGTCTGAGACTGGAGGTGGGTCTGAGACTGGAGGTGGGTCTGAGACTGGAGGTGGGTCTGAGACTGGAGGTGGGTCTGAGACTGGAGGTGGGTCTGAGACTGGAGGTGGGTCTGAGACTGGAGGTGGGTCTGGGACTGGAGGTGGGTCTGGGACTGGAGGTGGGTCTGGGACTGGAGGTGGGTCTGGGACTGGAGGTGGGTCTGGGACTGGGGGTGGGTCTGGGACTGGAGGTGGGGTCTGGGACTGGAGGTGGCTCTGGGACTGGTCTGAGACTGGAGGTGGGTCTGAGACTGGAGGTGGGTCTGAGACTGGAGGTGGGTCTGGGACTGGAGGTGGGTCTGAGACTGGAGGTGGGTCTGAGACTGGAGGTGGGTCTGGGACTGGAGGTGGGTCTGAGACTGGAGGTGGGTCTGGGACTCGAGGTTGGGTTTGTGCGTCTGTCTGTTTTAGCTAGCTAGCTAGCTTACTTAGTTATTGTCTTGCTTCTTCATGCATTCTTGAATTCATTGCATTGCTCAAGACATTTATAGCATCTGTGTGTCCTGATCAGTGAGTTTGAGGCCTTATGAAGTGTTGAGCTGGCTAATCGAATGACAACAGGCTGCAAAAATTGCAGTTAGCTTAGTCCTATGTATGGGTGAGTGGTATATGCTGGCTGACTCTCTCCTCTTCTGTCCCGCTCTCTTTCTCTCTCCTCTCCTCTTCTGCTCTCTTTCTCTCTCACTCTCTCTCTCCTTCTGTCTCTCTCCTCTGTCTCCCTCCTCCTCTCTCTCTCTCTCTCTCTCTCTCTGTCTCTCTCTGTCTCTCCTCTCTCTGTGTCTGTCTCTCTCTCTCTCTCTCTGTCTCTCTCTCTCTGTCTATGTGCAGTAGTGTGGAGGGTTTTGGTTTGGAGGCAGAGGCTCGTATGACCACCTGGCACGTCATGATGCCCGCTGAGAATGGACCTGATAACAGACACAGCCAGGAAGTTAGCGAAGGTAACATAACGTCTGTCTGCCTGCCTTTCTGTCTGTCTCTCTTTCAAAGTGTGTTTCTATGTGTGTGTGTCCCTAACTCCTGTCCTGTCCCCCAGGTCGCCAGCTGCTGCTGAAGACAGTAAACCGTGTGTCCCTAACTCCTGTCCTGTCCCCCAGGTCGCCAGCTGCTGCTGAAGACAGTAAACTGTGTGTCCCTAACTCCTGTCCTGTCTCCAAGGTCGCCAGCTGCTGCTGAAGACAGTAAACCATGTGTCCCTAACTCCTGTCCTGTCTGTCCCCCAGGTCTCCAGCTGCTGCTGAAGACAGTAAACCATGTGTCCCTAACTCCTGTCCTGTCCCCCAGGTCGCCAGCTGCTGCTGAAGGCAGTAAACCGTGTGTCCCTAACTCCTGTCCTGTCCCCCAGGTCGCCAGCTGCTGCTGAAGGCAGTAAACCGTGTGTGGACAGAGCTGATGCACAGCAAAAGACCCATGTTGGAGGACATCTTTAAGGTATCCCTCCCCACCAACGACAGAGGACATGTAGATATCAGCACCGCTCGGCCTGCCCTGGAAGAACCTGCCCTGAAGAGCTGGCAGAACCACCTGGGTGAGAAAAGACACACACATCTAGACAGACGACACTCACACACAGAGACGAAAACACAAACACATACTGTGTATTCAAATAGTATTCAGACTCAATGACTTTTACCACATTTTGTGTTACAGCATCATTCTAAAATGGATTCAATAGTTATTTTTCCCTTCATCAATCGACACACAATACCCCATAATGACATCACAATACCCCATAATGACATCACAATACCCCATAATGATATCACAATACCCCATAATGATATCACAATACCCCATAATGATATCACAATACCCCATAATGACATCACAATACCCCATAATGACATCACAATAACCCATAATGACATCACAATACCCCATAAAGATATCACAATACCCCATAATGACATCACAATACCCCATAATGATATCACAATACCCCATAATGATATCACAATACCCCATAATGGCATCTCAATACCCCATAATGACATGACAATACCCCATAATGACATCACAATACCCCAATAATGACATCACAATACCCCATAATGACATCACAATACCCCATAATGACATCACAATACCCCAATAATGACATCACAATACCCCATAATGACATCACAATAACCCATAATGACATCACAATACCCCATAATGACATCACAATACCCCATAATGACATCACAATACCCCATAATGATATCACAATACCCCATAATGGCATCTCAATACCCCATAATGACATGACAATACCCCATAATGACATCACAATACCCCAATAATGACATCACAATACCCCATAATGACATCACAATACCCCAATAATGACATCACAATACCCCATAATGACATCACAATACCCCATAATGGCATCTCAATACCCCATAATGACATGACAATACCCCATAATGACATCACAATACCCCAATAATGACATCACAATACCCCAATAATGACATCACAATACCCCAATAATGACATCACAATACCCCATAATGACATCACAATACCCCATAATGACATCACAATACCCCATAATGACATCACAATACCCCCAATAATGACATCACAATACCCCAATAATGACATCACAATACCCCATAATGACAAAGCGAAAACAGGTTTTTGCAAATGTATAAAAAAAAAAAAAAAAAAGCGGGAATGTTACATTTACGTAAGTATTTCAAACTCTTTACTTTGTTGACGCACGATTACAGCCTCAAGTCTGAAAAACATCCCCTAGGCATGATGCTGCCACCACCATGCTTCAGGGATGGTGCCAGGTTTCCTACAGACGTGACGCTTGGCATTCCAGCCAAATAGTTCAATCTTGGTTTCATCAGACCAGAGAATCTTGTTTCTCATGGTCTGAGAGACCTTGCGGTGCCTTTCGGCAAACTCCAAGCGGGCTGCCGTACCTTTTTACTGAGGAGTGGCTTCCATCTGGCCATTCTACCATAAAGGCCTGATTGGTGGAGTGCTACATAGATGGTTGTCCTTCTGGAAGGTTCTCCCATTTCCACAGAGGAACCCTGGAGCTCTGTCAGAGTGACCATCTGGTTCTTGGTCACCACCCTGACCAAGGCCCTTCTCCCCCGATTGCTCAGTTTGGCCGGGCGGTCAGCTCTAGGAAGAGTCTTGGTGGTTACAAACTTCTCCCATTTAAGAACGATGGAGGCCACTGTGTTCTTGGGGACCTTCAATGCTGCAGATATTTTTTGGTACCCTTCCCCAGATCTGTGCCTCAACACAATCCTGTCTCGGAGCTACGGACAATTCCTTCGACCTCATGGCTTGGTTTTTGCTCTGACATGCACTGTCAACTGTGGGATCTTATATAGTCAGGTGTGTGCCTTTCCAAATCATGTCCAATCAATTGAATTTAGCACAGGTGGACTCCAATCAAGTTGTGGAAACATCTCAAGAATGATCAATTGAAACAGGATGCACCTGAGATCAATTTCAAATTTCATAGCAAAGAGTATTTATGTAAATAAGGTATTTCTGTTTTTATTTGTAATACATTAGC
>NC_034181.2:5675704-5768204 GCF_002021735.2 Oncorhynchus kisutch
ATGACTGAGAAGACACATGACCTGGTAGTAGACCAGTGTCAACATGACTGAGAAGACACATGACCTGGTAGTAGACCAGTGTCAACATGACTGAGAAGACACATGACCTGGTAGTGGACCAGTGTCAACATGACTGAGAAGACACATGACCTGGTAGTAGACCAGTGTCAACATGACTGAGAAGACACATGACCTGGTAGTAGACCAGTGTCAACATGACTGAGAAGACACATGACCTGGTAGTAGACCAGTGTCAACATGACTGAGAAGACACATGACCTGGTAGTAGACCAGTGTCAACATGACTGAGAAGACACATGACCTGGTAGTAGACCAGTGTCAACATGACTGAGAAGACACATGACCTGGTAGTAGACCAGTGTCAACATGACTGAGAAGACGCATGACCTGGTAGTAGACCAGTGTCAACATGACTGAGAAGACACATGACCTGGTATGAAAGACAAAGGAGAGATAGACAGAGAGAGAGCGAGACAGAGAGAGAGAGAGAGCCTCAGGACAGCAGCAAGATGGGAAATATTATCGACTTTACTTTGCACTTTTCACTGGCTGTCCCTCAGGTTGTGGCAGGAGGACACATATATGGCTGCCAAAACTGTACATTTTGGCTTTTCACCCAATAAATATTAGATTTTTAATAGTTTCAAATTCTTTGTATTGAATTATAATTTTGGGAAAGAAATATTCTCTTAGGTCTGAGTATTTGTCACAGTGTAATAGGAAATGCAGCTCTGTCTCTACCTCTCCCATGGAGCAGAGTGAGCACAGCCTGTCCTCTCTGGGCAGCCAGGTTTGTCTGTGACGCCCGGCCTCTATAGCCAGACTGTCCTCTCTGGGCAGCCAGGTTTGTCAGTGACGACCGGTCTCTTATAGCCAGACTGTCCTCTCTGGGCAGCCAGGTTTGTCTGTGACGCCCGGCCTCTATAGCCAGACTGTCCCCTCTGGGCAGCCAGGTTTGTCAGTGACGACCGGTCTCTATAGCCAGACTGTCCTCTCTGGGCAGCCAGGTTTGTCAGTGACGACCGGTCTCTATAGCCAGACTGTCCTCTCTGGGCAGCCAGGTTTGTCTGTGACGACTGGTCTCTATAGCCAGACTGTCCTCTCTGGGCAGCCAGGTTTGTCTGTGACGACCGGTCTCTATAGCCAGACTGTGCTCACTGAGTCTGTACCTAGTCAATGTTTTCCTCCGTTTTCTATCAGTCACAGTGGTCAGATAGTCTGCCACCATGTACTGTCTGTTTAGAGACAAATAGCTCTCTCTCTCGCACTCTCTCTGTCTCGCTCTCTCTCTGTCTATCTCTCCTTTTCTCTCTCTCTCTCACCGTCACTCTCTCTCTCACCGTCACTCTCTCTCTCACCGTCACTCTCTCTCTCACCGTCACTCTCTCTCTCACCGTCACTCTCTCTCTCACCGTCTCTCACTCTCTATCTCACCGTCTCTCACTCTCTATCTCACCGTCTCTGTCCCGTCTCTCACTCACCGTCTCTCTCTCTCTTCCCCATCCCCTGTTAGAGGCAGCAGAATGTCCTAAAATACGTGACAGAGGAGTGGTCATCTATAGAGTATGAGCTGCTGAGAGAGCGGGGCCTCTGGGGGCCCCCCATCGGATCCCACCTGGACAAGTTCCTACTCGAGATGACCGAGGGGCCCTGTCGCATGAGGAAGAAGATGGTCCGCAACGACATGTTCTACATTCATTATCCATACGTCCCCGAGCCTGAACCCAGCACTAATGGCCAAGTACAGGTACTGTAGTAATACTATAATACTACTATAATAACAACAACATCTTCTATGTATATTACCCATAGCGTACCGTAGCGTAACCCGAGCCCAACACAAAGGGCTCTTTACAGACACTATAATACTACTACGGCATTATGATCGTAAGGACAAGGACATGTTGTAGTAACCATGATCAAACACTAGGTTAAACCGTCAAAAGTGCGATGTCGTTGTATAGGAAAAAAAGCTTACCTTGTTCTCCCTACTGTTCCAGTATGTGTACTGTACAATGCAGGAGATAGGGGTTTGTTCCGTCCATTCATCACAGCCAATGAATGGAGTCTTTGTGAGCGAAATCATGCTACATGAATTAGCTTCGTCAGCCACATGACTCAGCCGTGTTCTCAATCGACCCCAAGGGAGAAAAAACAAACCAAGAACACTCGTCAGAATGGGAGCTATACACAGAGTGTACTAAACATTAGGAACACCTGCCGTTTCCATGACATAGACTATCCAGGTGAATTGAGGCTGTTCTGAGGGGAAAAGGGGTGGGAAGGGTGCATCTCAATATTATGAAGGTGTTCCTAATGTTTTGTACACTCAGTGTATGCATGCATATAAACCAACAGTTAGTACCGTTGGGGGGGGTAAAGGTCGTGCCACGGTTTAGTGCCTGACTGCAACTATATTTGAAGACTGACCAGTCTTCCTGTAGTACTCTGTCCTGCTGCAGCCCAGCTCCTATCCTCCTGTAATACTCTGTCCTGCTCCAGCCCAGCTCCTATCCTCCTGTAGTACTCTGTCCTGCTGCAGCCCAGCTCCTATCCTCCTGTAATACTCTGTTACTCTGTCCTGCTGCATCCCAGCTCCTATCCTCCTGTAATACTCTGTCCTGCTCCAGCCCAGCTCCTATCCTCCTGTAATACTCTGTCCTGCTCCAGCCCAGCTCCTATCCTCCTGTAATACTCTGTCCTGCTCCAGCCCAGCTCCTATCCCCCTGTAATACTATGTTACTATGTCCTGCTCCAGCCCAGCTCCTATCCCCCTGTAATACTCTGTTACTATGTCCTGCTCCAGCCCAGCTCCTATCCTCCTGTAATACTCTGTCCTGCTCCAGCCCAGCTCCTATCCCCCTGTAATACTCTGTTACTATGTCCTGCTCCAGCCCAGCTCATATCCTCCTGTAATACTCTGTCCTGCTCCAGCCCAGCTCCTATCCTCCTGTAATACTCTGTTACTATGTCCTGCTCCAGCCCAGCTCCTATCCTCCTGTAATACTCTGTCCTGCTCCAGCCCAGCTCCTATCCTCCTGTAATACTCTGTCCTGCTCCAGCCCAGCTCCTATCCTCCTGTAATACTCTGTCCTGCTCCAGCCCAGCTCCTATCCTCCTGTAATACTATGTCCTGCTGCAGCCCAGCTCCTATCCTCCTGTAATACTCTGTTACTCTGTCCTGCTCCAGCCCAGCTCCTATCCTCCTGTAATACTCTGTCCTGCTCCAGCCCAGCTCCTATCCTCCTGTAATACTCTGTCCTGCTCCAGCCCAGCTCCTATCCTCCTGTAATACTCTGTCCTGCTCCAGCCCAGCTCCTATCCTCCTGTAATACTCTGTCCTGCTGCAGCCCAGCTCCTATCCTCCTGTAATACCCTGTCCTGCTCCAGCCCAGCTCCTATCCTCCTGTAATACTCTGTCCTGCTGCAGCCCAGCTCCTATCCTCCTGTAATACTCTGTCCTGCTCCAGCCCAGCTCCTATCCTCCTGTAATACTCTGTCCTGCTGCAGCCCAGCTCCTATCCTCCTGTAATACTCTGTCCTGCTCCAGCCCAGCTCCTCTCCTCCTGTAATACTCTGTCATGCTCCAGCCCAGCTCCTATCCTCCTGTAATACTCTGTCCTGCTCCAGCCCAGCTCCTATCCTCCTGTAATACTCTGTTACTATGTCCTGCTCCAGCCCAGCTCCTATCCTCCTGTAATACTCTGTCCTGCTCCAGCCCAGCTCCTATCCTCCTGTAATACTCTGTCCTGCTCCAGCCCAGCTCCTATCCTCCTGTAATACTCTGTCCTGCTCCAGCCCAGCTCCTATCCTCCTGTAATACTCTGTCCTGCTCCAGCCCAGCTCCTATCCTCCTGTAATACTCTGTCCTGCTCCAGCCCAGCTCCTATCCTCCTGTAATACTATGTCCTGCTCCAGCCCAGCTCCTATCCTCCTGTAATACTCTGTCCTGCTCCAGCCCAGCTCCTATCCTCCTGTAATACTCTGTCCTGCTGCAGCCCAGCTCCTATCCTCCTGTAATACTCTGTCCTGCTCCAGCCCAGCTCCTATCCTCCTGTAATACTCTGTCCTGCTCCAGCCCAGCTCCTATCCTCCTGTAATACTCTGTCCTGCTCCAGCCCAGCTCCTATCCCCCTGTAATACTCTGTCCTGCTCCAGCCCAGCTCCTATCAGTGTCCTCCTCTGCTCCCCCTCATGATCTCAGCCCTTAGACTCCCACAGTTAGCATCTGTCTGACAACAGGGTGAAGTGACTTGAACAGACATTTATACACTATGTGTGAAGCCATAGTTAGGAGTTGGTTAAACAGCCCAAACTGTGGATGCATGGTGGATGGGTGTCTGGTAGATGGTAAACCGTGTGTCTACGAGCCTGAGCCTTGCCTTGTCATGTAAGGTCCAATAAGGCACCATTTTGGATACAAATTAGATAACTGCTTTCACTTGAAACGACACTCAATGAACATCTGTGTGGTTTGAGAATTTTGCAAGCATGATTGACACTGAAAGGATTTCAATGGACTAATTGAAAGCCGCATCAATTCGCTTCCTGTTTTTTTGGTTTGTTTTGATGCTTATTCGTCAGTGTTCTTCATGTCAACTGCCCCCCCCCCCATCACTAATTAACCTCTCTTCCTCCCCTCTCTTCCTCTCCCTCCCCTCATCCAGAAGCCGGTGCGTTACCGCCGAGCGATAAGCTACGACAGTAAGGAGTACTACATGAGACTGCTGTCAGGGAACCCTGGGATGTATCAGCACTCTATAGAGCAGGACACTGAGGGAGAGACCACTCAGCATGAACCTGGAGAGGTGCACGGAGAGGACACCATCGCCAGAGTCAAAGGTAAGACGGACAGAGGACACATAGCAAGACTTTTGAGGTCGGTTCAGTTTCAGTTTTTATTCTAATTCTAATTATTTTATTCTGTTTATTATAACCACTTTTTCATCTACACTTTCGTGGTATCCGATTTGGTAGTATACAGTCGTGTCTCATCTCTGCAACTCCCGTACGGACTTGGTAGATGCGAAAGTCGAGAGCCGCGCTTCCTCCGAAATACATCCCAACCAAGCCTCACTGCTTCTTGACACAATGCCGGCTTAACCCGGAAGCCAGCTGCACCAATGTGTCGGAGGAAACACTGTTACACCTGGCGATGGTGTCAGCGTCCTCTGAGCCCG
This sequence comes from Oncorhynchus kisutch, assembly GCF_002021735.2. NCBI lineage: Eukaryota > Metazoa > Chordata > Actinopteri > Salmoniformes > Salmonidae > Oncorhynchus > Oncorhynchus kisutch. Next base: position 5,680,906 of record NC_034181.2, read on the forward strand.
GTCCCCCCGCAGGAGTCGCTAGTGCATGATGGGACAAGGACATCCCTGCCTGCCAAACCCTCCCGTAACCCGGACGACGCTGGGCCAAATGTGCGCCCAGCCCCATGAGTCTCCCAGTCATGGCCGGCTACGACAGAGCCTAGACTCAAACCAGGGTCTCTAGTAACACAGCTAGCACTGAGATGCAGTACCTTAGACCAACCACTGCGCCACTCGGGAGGCCCCTTCAGTTAAATTATCACTATGTATTATGTGGGTTGAATGCTGTAATCCACTAATTGAAATACTTTTGTTGTGTAATTGGATTGTAGTCTTCTGCACAAAAAAATGTAGAACATTGGCCTGTTGGAAACTACAACTCCCTACTACATTGTCACGTTGGCCTGTTGGAAACTACAACTCCCTACTACATTGTCACATTGGCCTGTTGGAAACTACAACTCCCTACTACATTGTCACATTGGCCTGTTGGAAACTACAACTCCCTACTGCATTGTCACATTGGCCTGTTGGAAACTACAACTCCCTACTGCATTGTCACATTGGCCTGTTGGAAACTACAACTCCCTACTGCATTGTCACATTGGCCTGTTGGAAACGACAACTCTCTACTACATTGTCACATTGGCCTGTTGGAATCTACAACTCCCTACTACATTGTCACATTGGCCTGTTGGAATCTACAACTCCCTACTACATTGTCACATTGGCCTGTTGGAAACTACAACTCCCTACTACATTGTCACATTGGCCTGTTGGAAACTACAACTCCCTACTGCATTGTCACATTGGCCTGTTGGAAGCTACAACTCCCTACTGCATTGTCACATTGGCCTGTTGGAAACTACAACTCCCTACTGCATTGTCACATTGGCCTGTTGGAAACTACAACTCCCTACTACATTGTCACATTGGCCTGTTGGAAACGACAACTCTCTACTACATTGTCACATTGGCCTGTTGGAATCTACAACTCCCTACTGCATTGTCACATTGGCCTGTTGGAATCTACAACTCCCTACTACATTGTCACATTGGCCTGTTGGAAACTACAACTCCCTACTACATTGTCACATTGGCCTGTTGGAAACTACAACTCCCTACTGCATTGTCACATTGGCCTGTTGGAAACTACAACTCCCTACTACATTGTCACATTGGCCTGTTGGAAACTACAACTCCCTACTACATTGTCACATTGGCCTGTTGGAAACTACAACTCCCTACTGCATTGTCACATTGGCCTGTTGGAAACTACAACTCCCTACTACATTGCACAGTTCAGGCTTCATCTGATTTACACCATACAGTGAATTCGGAAAGTATTCAGACCCCTTGACTTTTTCCACATTTTGTTACATTACAGCATCATTCTAAAATGGATTGAATAGTTTTTTCCCCCTCATCAATCTACACACAATACCCCATAATGACATCACAATACCCCATAATGACATCACAATACCCCATAATGACATCACAATGCCCAATTTCTTTTTGTTTACCTTTATTTGACTAGGCAAGTCAGTTAAAGAACAAATACTTGTTTTCGATGAGGGCCTAGGAACAGTGGGTTAACTGCCTTGTTTCAGGGGCAGAACGACAAATTTGTACCTTGTTAACTCAGGGATTTGATCTTGCATCCTTTTGTTTACTGGCCCAACGCTCTGACCAGTAGGCTACCTGCTGGTTACTGGCCCAACGCTCTGACCAGTAGGCTACCTGCTGGTTACTGGCCCAACGCTCTGACCAGTAGGCTACCTGCTGGTTCTGGTCCAACCCTCTGACCAGTAGGCTACCTGCTGGTTCTGGTCCAACGCTCTGACCAGTAGCATACCTGCTGGTTCTGGTCCAACCCTCTGACCAGTAGGCTACCTGCTGGTTCTGGTCCAACGCTCTGACCAGTAGCATACCTGCTGGTTCTGGTCCAACCCTCTGACCAGTAGGCTACCTGCTGGTTACTGGCCCAACGCTCTGACCAGTAGGCTACCTGCTGGTTACTGGCCCAACGCTCTGACCAGTAGGCTACCTGCTGGTTCTGGTCCAACCCTCTGACCAGTAGGCTACCTGCTGGTTCTGGTCCAACGCTCTGACCAGTAGCATACCTGCTGGTTCTGGTCCAACCCTCTGACCAGTAGGCTACCTGCTGGTTCTGGTCCAACGCTCTGACCAGTAGCATACCTGCTGGTTCTGGTCCAACCCTCTGACCAGTAGGCTACCTGCTGGTTCTGGTCCAACGCTCTGACCAGTAGGCTACCTGCTGGTTCTGGTCCAACCCTCTGACCAGTAGGCTACCTGCTGGTTCTGGTCCAACGCTCTGACCAGTAGGCTACCTGCTGGTTCTGGTCCAACCCTCTGACCAGTAGGATACCTGCTGGTTCTGGTCCAACCCTCTGACCAGTAGGCTACCTGCTGGTTCTGGTCCAACGCTCTGACCAGTAGGCTACCTGCTGGTTACTGGTCCAACCCTCTGACCAGTAGGCTACCTGCTGGTTCTGGTCCAACCCTCTGACCAGTAGGCTACCTGCTGGTTCTGGTCCAACCCTCTGACCAGTAGGATACCTGCTGGTTCTGGTCCAACCCTCTGACCAGTAGGCTACCTGCTGGTTACTGGCCCAACGCTCTGACCAGTAGGCTACCTGCAGGTTCTGGTCCAACGCTCTGACCACTAGGCTACCTGCTGGTTACTGGCCCAACGCTCTGACCAGTAGGCCACCTGCTGGTTACTGGCCCAACGCTCTGACCAGTAGGCTACCTGCTGGTTCTGGTCCAACGCTCTGACCAGTAGGCTACCTGCTGGTTACTGGCCCAACGCTCTGACCAGTAGGCTACCTGCAGGTTCTGGTCCAACGCTCTGACCACTAGGCTACCTGCTGGTTACTGGCCCAACGCTCTGACCAGTAGGCTACCTGCTGGTTACTGGCCCAACCCTCTGACCAGTAGGCTACCTGCTGGTTCTGGTCCAACGCTCTGACCAGTAGGCTACCTGCTGGTTCTGGTCCAACGCTCTGACCAGTAGGCTACCTGCTGGTTCTGGTCCAACGCTCTGATCACTAGGCTACCTGCTGGTTCTGGTCCAACGCTCTGATCACTAGGCGACCTGCTGGTTCTGGTCCAACCCTCTGATCACTAGGCTACCTGCTGGTTCTGGTCCAACCCTCTGACCACTAGGCAACCTGCTGGTTCTGGTCCAACGCTCTGATCACTAGGCTACCTGCTGGTTCTGGTCCAACGCTCTGATCACTAGGCAACCTGCTGGTTCTGGTCCAACGCTCTGATCACTAGGCTACCTGCTGGTTCTGGTCCAACGCTCTGATCACTAGGCTACCTGCTGGTTCTGGTCCAACGCTCTGATCACTAGGCTACCTGCTGGTTCTGGTCCAACCCTCTGACCACTAGGCAACCTGCTGGTTCTGGTCCAACGCTCTGATCACTAGGCAACCTGCTGGTTCTGGTCCAACCCTCTGACCACTAGGCAACCTGCTGGTTCTGGTCCAACCCTCTGATCACTAGGCAACCTGCTGGTTCTGGTCCAACCCTCTGATCACTAGGCTACCTGCTGGTTCTGGTCCAACGCTCTGATCACTAGGCTACCTGCTGGTTCTGGTCCAACGCTCTGATCACTAGGCAACCTGCTGGTTCTGGTCCAACCCTCTGATCACTAGGCTACCTGCTGGTTCTGGTCCAACCCTCTGATCACTAGGCTACCTGCTGGTTCTGGTCCAACCCTCTGATCACTAGGCTACCTGCTGGTTCTGGTCCAACCCTCTGATCACTAGGCTACCTGCTGGTTCTGGTCCAACCCTCTGATCACTAGGCTACCTGCTGGTTCTGGTCCAACGCTCTGATCACTAGGCTACCTGCTGGTTCTGGTCCAACGCTCTGATCACTAGGCAACCTGCTGGTTCTGGTCCAACCCTCTGATCACTAGGCAACCTGCTGGTTCTGGTCCAACGCTCTGATCACTAGGCAACCTGCTGGTTCTGGTCCAACGCTCTGATCACTAGGCAACCTGCTGGTTCTGGTCCAACGCTCTGATCACTAGGCTACCTGCTGGTTCTGGTCCAACGCTCTGATCACTAGGCGACCTGCTGGTTCTGGTCCAACCCTCTGATCACTAGGCTACCTGCTGGTTCTGGTCCAACCCTCTGATCACTAGGCAACCTGCTGGTTCTGGTCCAACCCTCTGACCACTAGGCAACCTGCTGGTTCTGGTCCAACCCTCTGATCACTAGGCAACCTGCTGGTTCTGGTCCAACGCTCTGATCACTAGGCAACCTGCTGGTTCTGGTCCAACCCTCTGATCACTAGGCAACCTGCTGGTTCTGGTCCAACGCTCTGATCACTAGGCAACCTGCTGGTTCTGGTCCAACGCTCTGATCACTAGGCAACCTGCTGGTTCTGGTCCAACGCTCTGATCACTAGGCAACCTGCTGGTTCTGGTCCAACGCTCTGATCACTAGGCAACCTGCTGGTTCTGGTCCAACGCTCTGATCACTAGGCGACCTGCTGGTTCTGGTCCAACCCTCTGACCACTAGGCAACCTGCTGGTTCTGGTCCAACCCTCTGACCACTAGGCAACCTGCTGGTTCTGGTCCAACCCTCTGATCACTAGGCAACCTGCTGGTTCTGGTCCAACCCTCTGATCACTAGGCAACCTGCTGGTTCTGGTCCAACGCTCTGATCACTAGGCAACCTGCTGGTTCTGGTCCAACCCTCTGATCACTAGGCAACCTGCTGGTTCTGGTCCAACGCTCTGATCACTAGGCAACCTGCTGGTTCTGGTCCAACCCTCTGATCACTAGGCTACCTGCTGGTTCTGGTCCAACGCTCTGATCACTAGGCTACCTGCTGGTTCTGGTCCAACGCTCTGATCACTAGGCAACCTGCTGGTTCTGGTCCAACGCTCTGATCACTAGGCTACCTGCTGGTTCTGGTCCAACCCTCTGATCACTAGGCAACCTGCTGGTTCTGGTCCAACCCTCTGATCACTAGGCAACCTGCTGGTTACTGGTCCAACGCTCTGATCACTAGGCAACCTGCTGGTTCTGGTCCAACGCTCTGATCACTAGGCTACCTGCTGGTTCTGGTCCAACGCTCTGATCACTAGGCTACCTGCTGGTTCTGGTCCAACCCTCTGATCACTAGGCAACCTGCTGGTTCTGGTCCAACGCTCTGATCACTAGGCAACCTGCTGGTTTCTGGTCCAACCCTCTGATCACTAGGCAACCTGCTGGTTCTGGTCCAACCCTCTGATCACTAGGCAACCTGCTGGTTCTGGTCCAACGCTCTGATCACTAGGCTACCTGCTGGTTCTGGTCCAACCCTCTGATCACTAGGCAACCTGCTGGTTCTGGTCCAACGCTCTGATCACTAGGCAACCTGCTGGTTCTGGTCCAACCCTCTGATCACTAGGCTACCTGCTGGTTCTGGTCCAACGCTCTGATCACTAGGCAACCTGCTGGTTCTGGTCCAACCCTCTGATCACTAGGCAACCTGCCACCCCCATAATATCAAAGCAAAAAATAAATGTATTTATAAAAAATAAAATATATATCACATATACATAAGTATTTGGTTGAAGCACCTTACAGCCTCACGTCTTGGGTATGACACTACTAGCTTGGCACACCTGTATTTAGGGAGTTTCTCCCATTCTTCTCTGCAGATCCTCTCAAGCTCTGTCAGGTTGGATGAGGAGCGTCGCTGCACAGCTATTTTCAGGTCTCTCCAGAGATGTTCGATCGGGTTCAAGTCCGGACTCAAGGACATTCAGAGACTTGTCCCGAAGCCACTCCTGTGTTGTCTTGGCTGTGTGCTTAGTGCCGTTGTCCTGTTAGAAAGGTGAACCTTCGCCCCAGTCTGATGTCCTGAGTCCTGTGGGGCAGGTTTTCATCAAGGATCTCTCTGTACTTTGCTCTGCACTTTAATCTTTCCCTCGATCCTGACTTGTTCCTGCTGCTGAAAAACAGTCCTTAGGTGTCTTTAGGCAAACTCCAAGCGGACTGTCACGTGCCTGTTACTGAGGAGTGGCTTCCGTCTGGCCACTCTACCAAAAAGGCCTGATTGGTGGAGGGCTGCAGAGATGGTTGTCCTTCTGGAATGGTTCTCCCATCTCTGGAGGCTGTTATAGCAGTAAAAGGGGGGGGACCAACTCCAACTCCATCCATTGATTTTGGAATGAGATGTTCGGCGAGCAGGTGTCCACATACCTTTGGTCATGAAGTGTATCTCAAGAGGGGGAAAAAAGGAACGAAATGGAATTCAAATAATTGAACCCGAAAGATGTTAATCGCTCAGCACTACAAGACACACACACACACACTAGAGACATGAGACGAGTCATTCAACTATACTAGCTCTCAGAGAGACTGTAAGGAAACTAAACTGCATGTATGACTGGTTTACTGCCTCTACCAAACATCAGTGGGGTAACTATTTAAGTGTTCCTGTCCCCGTCCCCCCCTCCAGGTCTGGTGAAGGCCCCTCTGAAGAGGTCACGCTCCACCACGGACAGAGCCGATGAGGAACAAGACCTGCTCCCGGAACAGATCTTAGAGTCAGGAGGTCTGGACGAGGAACAGAGGACAGACAACACATCACTGCTACGACTACTGGAGGAGGGAGAGAAGGTAAGAGGACAGGGTGAGGAGGACTGACGGGGGTGAGGAGGACTGACGGGGGTGAGGAGGACTGACGGGGGTGAGGAGGACTGACGGGGGTGAGGAGGGAGAGAAGGTAAGAGGACAGGGGGAGGAGGACTGACGGGGTGAGGAGGACTGACGGGGATGAGGAGGACTGACGGGGAGGAGGAGGACTGACGGGGAGGAGGAGGACTGACGGGGAGGAGGAGGACTGACGGGAGGAGGGACTGACGGGGAGGAGAGGACTGACGGGGAGGAGGAGGACTGACGGGGGGGAAGAGGACTGACGGGGGTGAGGAGGGCTGACGTGGGAGGAGGAGGACTGATGGGGGGGACTGATGGGGGGGGAGGAGGACTGACCGGGGGGGGGACTGATTGGGGGTAGGAGGAGGACTGATGGGGGAGGAGGAGGACTGATGGGGGGGGGGGAGGACTGATGGGGGGGGGGAGGACTGACGGGGTTTATTCTGCGGTTCTACCTAGCCTAAATGTTTTTAACCACGAATATAACCATTACGTTGTGTCACCAGATCCAGCACATGTACCGGTGTGCGCGGGTGCAGGGTCTGGACACTAGCGAGGGGCTGCTCCTGTTCGGGAAGGAGCACTTCTATGTCATCGACGGTTTCACCATGACCGTCAGCAGAGAGATCAGAGACATCGAGACGCTGCCCGCCAAGTGAGTTCATTAACCTTTTGTCTATATGAACACCTCACTTAACCCCCTTATTCACCCTTCATAACTAACACTCGTGATTCAACTAAACCAAGTGCTTCGTTTTATTTGTTGAATCGTGCGCTTTTGATGGATCAGCTTTGAGATTGCAAATGGATTGTGGCGTCTTTCAATGTAATTGTTTACAAATCAAATCAAATCAAATTTATTTATATAGCCCTTCGTACATCAGCTGATATCTCAAAGTGCTGTACAGAAACCCAGCCTAAAACCCCAAACAGCAAGCAATGCAGGTGGAGAAGCACATCTCGTCTGGCCACTCTACCACAAAGGTGGAGAAGCACATCATATCCAATCACCCATATGGTTTTTTTATAAATATATATTATTTAAAATATATTTTCCCCTAACCCTACCACCCCTCCCCTAACCCTACCACCCCTCCCCTAACCCTACCACCCCTCCCCTAACCTACCACCCCTCCCCTAACCCTACCACCCCTCCCCTAACCCTACCACCCCTCCCCTAACCCTACCACCCCTCCCCTAACCCTACCACCCCTCTCCTAACCCTACCACCCCTCCCCTAACCCTACCACCCCTCCCCTAACCCTACCACCCCTCCCCTAACCCTACCACCCCTCTCCTAACCCTACCACCCCTCTCCTAACCCTACCACCCCTCTCCTAACCCTACCACCCCTCTCCTAACCCTACCACCCCTCTCCTAACCCTACCACCCCCTCCCCTAACCCTACCACCCCTCCCCTAACCCTACCACCCCTCCCCTAACCCTACCACCCCTCCCCTAACCCTACCACCCCTCCCCTAACCCTACCACCCCTCTCCTAACCCTACCACCCCTCTCCTAACCCTACCACCCCTCTCCTAACCCTACCACCCCTCTCCTAACCCTACCACCCCTCTCCTAACCCTACCACCCCTCCCCTAACCCTACCACCCCTCCCCTACCCTACCACCCCTCCCTACCCTACCACCCCTCTCCTAACCCTACCACCCATCCCCTAACCCTACCACCCCTCTCCTAACCCTACCACCCCTCCCCTAACCCTACCACCCCTCCCCTAACCCTACCACCCCTCCCCTAACCCTACCACCCCTCCCCTAACCCTACCACCCCTCCCCTAACCCTACCCACCCCTCTCCTAACCCTACCACCCCTCCCCTAACCCTACCACCCCTCCCTAACCCTACCACCCCTCCCCTAACCCTACCACCCCTCTCCTAACCCTACCACCCTCCCCTAACCCTACCACCCCTCCCTAACCCTACCACCCCTCTCCTAACCCTACCACCCCTCCCCTAACCCTACCACCCCTCTCCTAACCCTACCACCCATCCCCTAACCCTACCACCCTCCCCTAACCCTACCACCCCTCCCCTAACCCTACCACCCCTCCCCTAACCCTACCACCCCTCTCCTAACCCTACCACCCCTCCCCTAATGGGAGGAAACTAATGGACAACAACACTTAGGCCTCTACTTCCAATTTAATACATACTATATACATTTTACGGACACAGTATATTTTACATTTAGTTATCGTGTTTTTTTGTTTAAAATAAATTGTCCCACCCAATCTCCGAACACCATCCAGTTTTGATTTATATTTGCCATCAATACGGTGCATTCAGAAAGGACTCAGACCCCTTCCCTTTTTCCACATTTTGTTACGTTACGGCCTTATTCTAACATGGATTAAATAACAATTGGTCCTCATCAATCTACACACAATACCCCATACTGACATCACAATACCCCAATAATGACATCACAATACCCCAATAATGACATCACAATACCCCAATAATGACATCACAATACCCCAATACTGACATCACAATACCCCAATACTGACATCACAATACCCCAATAATGACATCACAATACCCCAATAATGACATCACAATACCCCAATAATGACATCACAATACCCCAATAATGACATCACAATACCCCAATAATGACATCACAATACCCCAATAATGACATCACAATACCCCAATAATGACATCACAATACCCCATAATGACATCGCAATTCCCCAATAATGACATCACAATACCCCATAATGACATCACAATACCCCATAATGACATCACAATACCCCATAATGACATCACAATACCCCACAATACCCCATATACATCCAAAAAGTTTAACTGGAAAGGGGGGGGGGGGGTACTCAAGGAGAAGTTTGGGTTTTAACATGTCTCTCTGTCTCCAGTCTTCATGAGACCATCATCCCCAGAGGTGCGAGGCAGGGTCAGAGCCAGCTGAAGAGGACATGTAGCATCTTCGCTTACGAGGACATTAAGGAGGTCCACAAGAGACGATACCTGTTGCAGGTGAGCACTGCACTAACTTGGTTCTGATTTGTTGCTTGTGACATGTTGATCAGTCTCAACTTGCTCACCTCGGTCATGTATATTAGGGCAAAACATGGCAAATCGTTTTGAGACAGAAAATCGAGAAATATATCATTACTTTGTTGGACAAGTTCCGGTATCCGTCCCTGTTTCTGTCTGTTTTCATTTCCTTTATGAATCTGAACGTGAGCAACGAACACAACCCTTCTACAACACAACCCTTCTACAACACAACCCTTCTACAACACAACCCTTCTACAACACAACCCTTCTGTTCTGTCTGTGCCCTAATTCCTTTGTGCCCTAATGAATCTGAACGTGAGCAACGAACACAACCCTTCTACAACACAACCCTTCTACAACACAACCCTTCTACAACACAACCCTTCTACAACACAACCCTTCTATAATGTCCTGTCTGTGTTCCAGCCCATGGCTGTGGAGGTGTTCTCAGGAGATGGGAGGAACTACCTGCTGGCCTTCCAGAAAGGAGTCCGTAACAAGGTGTACCAGAGGTTCCTCGCCGTGGTTCCCTCTCTGGCTGACAGCTCAGAGTCCGTCTCAGGACAAAGGCCCAACACCAGCGTAGAACAGGGGTACCTTCTACCTTTCTGTAGATTCTATGTGATAAACGTCTATGTTTTCATATTTAGTTAAATCTGTTGTGTATTTGGTTGGTTATTAAGTTGTCCTGTATTTATTATAATAATTTTTTAGACGTTTTATTTAACTAGGCAAGTCGGTTAAGAACAAATTCTTATTTTCAATGACGGCCTACTGGGGAACAACGACAGATTTGTACCTTGTCAGCTCTGGGATTTGAACTTGCAACCTTTCAGTTACTAGTCCAACGCTCTAACCACTAGGCTACCCTGCCGCCTCTACACTCTAACCACTAGGCTACCTGCCGACCTCTACACTCTAACCACTAGGCTACCCTAGTTGCATGAATGTTTTCTATTGTAAATCCTTCTATAATGTTTCCTGTCAGGTCTGGGCTACTCAGCACTCTGGTAGGAGAGAAATCTGTCACCCAAAGATGGGAGGTAAGTCTGTTTTTACCAGTTCTATTACCATACGATCTCCTACCTGAGGACCGTGTTAGCAGTAGGTCTGACAGTAAGTGACTATAGTGTGGAGAGATCAGTGACTATAGTGTGCCTCTCTGTGGTGTGGAGAGATCAGTGACTATAGTGTCCTCTCTGTGGTGTGGAGAGATCAGTGACTATAGTGTGGAGAGATCAGTGACTATAGTGTACCTCTCTGTGGTGTGGAGAGATCAGTGACTATAGTGTGGAGAGATCAGTGACTATAGTGTGCCTCTCTGTGGTGTGGAGAGATCAGTGACTATAGTGTGGAGAGATCAGTGACTATAGTGTACCTCTCCGTAGCGTGGAGAGATTAGTGACTATAGTGTCCTCTGTAGCGTGGAGAGATCAGTGACTATAGTGTCCCTCTCTGTCGTGTGGAGAGATCAGTGACTATAGTGTCCTCTGTAGCGTGGAGAGATCAGTGACTATAGTGTCCCTCTCTGTAGTGTGGAGAGATCAGTGACTATAGTGTCCTCTGTAGCGTGGAGAGATCAGTGACTATAGTGTCCCTCTCTGTAGTGTGGAGAGATCAGTGACTAGTGTCCTCTGTAGCGTGGAGAGATCATTGACTATAGTGTCCCTCTCTGTAGTGTGGAGAGATCAGTGACTATAGTGTCCTCTCTGTAGTGTGGAGAGATCAGTGACTATAGTGTCCCTCTCTGTAGTGTGGAGAGATCAGTGACTATAGTGTCCTCTCTGTAGCGTGGAGAGATCAGTGACTATAGTGTCCTCTCTGTAGCGTGGAGAGATCAGTGACTATAGTGTCCTCTCTGTAGCGTGGAGAGATCAGTGACTATAGTGTCCTCTCTGTTTCCATAGCGTGGAGAGATCAGTGACTATATTGTCCTCTCTGTGTTTCCGTAGCGTGGAGAGATCAGTGACAATAGTGTCCTCTCTGTAGCGTGGAGAGATCAGTGACTATATTGTCCTCTCTGTGTTTCCGTAGCGTGGAGAGATCAGTGACTATAGTGTCCTCTCTGTAGTGTGGAGAGATCAGTGACTATAGTGTCCTCTCTGTAGTGTGGAGAGATCAGTGACTATAGTGTCCTCTCTGTAGTGTGGAGAGATCAGTGACTATAGTGTCCTCTCTGTAGTGTGGAGAGATCAGTGACTATAGTGTCCTCTCTGTAGTGTGGAGAGATCAGTGACTATAGTGTCCTCTCTGTGTTTCCGTAGCGTGGAGAGATCAGTGACAATAGTGTCCTCTCTGTAGCGTGGAAAGATCAGTGACTATATTGTCCTCTCTGTGTTTCCGTAGCGTGGAGAGATCAGTGACTATAGTGTCCTCTCTGTAGTGTGGAGAGATCAGTGACTATAGTGTCCTCTCTGTAGTGTGGAGAGATCAGTGACTATAGTGTCCTCTCTGTAGTGTGGAGAGATCAGTGACTATAGTGTCCTCTCTGTAGTGTGGAGAGATCAGTGACTATAGTGTCCTCTCTGTAGTGTGGAGAGATCAGTGACTATAGTGTCCTCTCTGTGTTTCCGTAGCGTGGAGAGATCAGTGACCATAGTGTCCTCTCTGTAGCGTGGAGAGATCAGTGACTATAGTGTCCTCTCTGTAGTGTGGAGAGATCAGTAACTATAGTGTCCTCTCTGTGTCCATAGCGTGGAGAGATCAGTGACTATAGTGTCCTCTCTGTAGTGTGGAGAGATCAGTAACTATAGTGTCCTCTCTGTAGTGTGGAGAGATCAGTAACTATAGTGTCCTCTCTGTAGTGTGGAGAGATCAGTAACTATAGTGTCCTCTCTGTGTCCATAGCGTGGAGAGATCAGTGACTTTAGTGTCCTCTCTGTGTTTCTGTAGTGTGGAGAGATCAGTGACTATAGTGTCCTCTCTGTAGTGTGGAGAGATCAGTGACTATAATGTCCTCTCTGTAGCGTGGAGAGATCAGTGACTATAGTGTCCTCTCTGTTTCCATAACGTGGAGAGATCAGTGACTATAGCGCCCTCTGTAGCGTGGAGAGATCAGTGACTATAGTGTCCCTCTCTGTAGCGTGGAGAGATCAGTGACCATAGCGTCCCTCTCTGTCGTGTGGAGAGATCAGTGACTATAGTGTCCTCTGTAGCGTGGAGAGATCAGTGACTATAGTGTCCCTCTCTGTAGTGTGGAGAGATCAGTGACTATAGTGTCCTCTGTAGCGTGGAGAGATCAGTGACTATAGTGTCCCTCTCTGTAGTGTGGAGAGATCAGTGACTATAGTGTCCTCTGTAGCGTGGATAGATCAGTGACTATAGTGTCCCTCTCTGTAGTGTGGAGAGATCAGTGACTATAGTGTCCTCTCTGTAGTGTGGAGAGATCAGTGACTATAGTGTCCCTCTCTGTAGTGTGGAGAGATCAGTGACTATAGTGTCCTCTGTAGCGTGGATAGATCAGTGACTATAGTGTCCCTCTCTGTAGTGTGGAGAGATCAGTGACTATAGTGTCCTCTCTGTAGTGTGGAGAGATCAGTGACTATAGTGTCCCTCTCTGTAGTGTGGAGAGATCAGTGACTATAGTGTCCTCTCTGTAGCGTGGAGAGATCAGTGACTATAGTGTCCTCTCTGTTTCCATAGCGTGGAGAGATCAGTGACTATATTGTCCTCTCTGTGTTTCCGTAGCGTGGAGAGATCAGTGACAATAGTGTCCTCTCTGTAGCGTGGAGAGATCAGTGACTATATTGTCCTCTCTGTGTTTCCGTAGCGTGGAGAGATCAGTGACTATAGTGTCCTCTCTGTAGTGTGGAGAGATCAGTGACTATAGTGTCCTCTCTGTAGTGTGGAGAGATCAGTGACTATAGTGTCCTCTGTAGTGTGGAGAGATCAGTGACTATAGTGTCCTCTCTGTGTTTCCGTAGTGTGGAGAGATCAGTGACCATAGTGTCCTCTCTGTAGCGTGGAGAGATCAGTGACTATAGTGTCCTCTCTGTAGTGTGGAGAGATCAGTAACTATAGTGTCCTCTCTGTGTCCATAGCGTGGAGAGATCAGTGACTATAGTGTCCTCTCTGTAGTGTGGAGAGATCAGTAACTATAGTGTCCTCTCTGTAGTGTGGAGAGATCAGTAACTATAGTGTCCTCTCTGTGTCCATAGCGTGGAGAGATCAGTGACTATAGTGTCCTCTCTGTAGTGTGGAGAGATCAGTGACTATAGTGTCCTCTCTGTGTTTCTGTAGTGTGGAGAGATCAGTGACTATAGTGTCCTCTCTGTGTTTCTGTAGTGTGGAGAGATCAGTGACTATAGTGTCCTCTCTGTAGTGTGGAGAGATCAGTGACTATAGTGTCCTCTCTGTAGTGTGGAGAGATCAGTGACTATAGTGTCCTCTCTGTAGTGTGGAGAGATCAGTGACTATAGTGTACCTCTCTGTAGCGTGGAGAGATCAGTGACTATAGTGTCCTCTCTGTAGCGTGGAGAGATCAGTGACTATATTGTCCTCTCTGTGTTTCCGTAGCGTGGAGAGATCAGTGACTATAGTGTCCTCTCTGTAGTGTGGAGAGATCAGTGACTATAGTGTCCTCTCTGTAGTGTGGAGAGATCAGTGACTATAGTGTCCTCTCTGTAGTGTGGAGAGATCAGTGACTATAGTGTCCTCTCTGTAGTGTGGAGAGATCAGTGACTATAGTGTCCTCTCTGTAGTGTGGAGAGATCAGTGACTATAGTGTCCTCTCTGTAGTGTGGAGAGATCAGTAACTATAGTGTCCTCTCTGTAGTGTGGAGAGATCAGTAACTATAGTGTCCTCTCTGTGTTTCCGTAGCGTGGAGAGATCAGTAACTATAGTGTCCTCTCTGTGTTTCCGTAGCGTGGAGAGATCAGTAACTTCCAGTATCTGATGCATCTCAACACCCTGGCTGGTCGCTCCTACAACGACCTGATGCAGTACCCTGTCTTCCCCTGGATCCTGGCTGACTACGACTCTGAGGTAACAACAGTTACAGGACCCTGAGGTAACAACAGTTACAGGGCCCTGAGGTAACAACAGTTACATGACCCTATATAGACCCTGAGGTAACAACAGTTACAGGACCCTGAGGAAACCACAGTTACATGACCCTATATAGACCCTGAGGTAACAACAGTTACATGGCCCTGAGATAACAACAGGTACAGGACCCTGAGGTAACAACAGGTACAGGACCCTGAGGTAACAACAGGTACAGGACCCTGAGGTAACAACAGTTACAGGGCCCTGAGGTAACAACAGTTACAGGGCCCTGAGGTAACAACAGTTACATGGCCCTGAGGTAACAACAGGTACAGGGCCCTGAGGTAACAACAGGTACAGGACCCTGAGGTAACAACAGGTACAGGACCCTGAGGTAACAACAGGTACATGACCCTATATAGACCCTGAGGTAACAACAGTTACAGGACCCTATATAGACCCTGAGGTAACAACAGGTACAGGACCCTATATAGACTCTGAGGTAACAACAGGTACATGATCCTATATAGACCCTGAGGTAACAACAGTTACAGGACCCTGAGGTAACAACAGTTACATGATCCTATATAGACCCTGAGGTAACAACAGGTACAGGACCCTATATAGACCCTGAGGTAACAACAGGTACAGGACCCTATATAGACCCTGAGGTAACAACAGGTACAGGACCCTATATAGACCCTGAGGTAACAACAGGTACAGGACCCTATATAGACCCTGAGGTAACAACAGGTACAGGACCCTGAGGTAACAACTGGTACAGGACCCTATATAGACCCTGAGGTAACAACAGTTACATGATCCTATATAGACCCTGAGGTAACAACAGGTACAGGACCCTATATAGACCCTGAGGTAACAACAGGTACAGGACCCTGAGGTAACAACAGTTACAGGACCCTATATACATTAAACTGGTCTGGTCTTGTTCCTTGTAAATGTAGTGGGATTAAACTGGTCTGGTCTTGTTCCTTGTAAATGTAGTGGGATTAAATTGACCTGGTCTGGTTCCTTGTAAATGTAGTGGGATTAAACTGGTCTGGTCTTGTTCCTAGTAAATGTAGTGGGATTAAATTGACCTGGTCTGGTTCCTTGTAAATGTAGTGGGATTAAACTGACCTGGACTGTTCTGGTTCCTAGGAGTTGGACCTAAACAACCCACGGACGTTCCGTAACCTGGCTAAACCAATGGGAGCCCAGACAGACGACAGGCTGACCCAGTACAAGAAGAGGTTCAAGGACTGGGAGGACCCTACCAGTAAGACACGTTTGACCAATCTGTTTGTGTATTGTATTGCTTAATTATAGGTCATTGGGAAATAGAGAAAAGGAAATGGAAGGTAGATGGACACCGACAAGGCTTGAACCCTATTGCATTCCCCACTGGTCCAGAATTGTCTGTACTACCACAATAACCTGGGACCATAAAATCTTATTGTAAAATATCTCTCCCTCTCTCTGTCTCTGTCGGTCTCTGTCTCTCTCTCTCATTCTCTCTCTCATTCTCTCTCTTTCTCTCTCTCTCATTCTCTCTCCCTCTCTCATTCTCTCTCTTTCTCTCTCTCTCCTGTCTCTCTCATTCTCTCTATTTCTCTCTCTCATTCTCTCCTCTCTCTCTCATTCTCTCCTCTCTCTCTCATTCTCTTTCTCTCTCTCTCTCATTCTCTCCTCTCTCATTCTCTTTCTCTCTCTCATTCTCTCCTCTCTCTCTCTCATTCTCTCTTTGTCTCTCTCTCTCATTCTCTCTCTCTTTCTCTCTCTCTTTCTCTCTCTCTCATTCTCTCTCTTTCTCTCTTTCTCTCTCTCTCTCTCTCTCTCTGTGTCTCTCTCTCCCTCTCTCTCTGTCTCCCTCTCTCTCTGTCTCTCTCTCTCTCTCAGGTGAGACCCCGGCGTATCACTACGGTACACACTACTCCTCAGCCATGATCGTGGCGTCCTACCTGATCCGCATGGAACCTTTCACTCAGATCTTTCTCAGGCTTCAGGTAAGACTCCACCCACACCGTCCCAGACTCCACCCACACCGTCCCAGACTCCACCCACACTGTCCCAGACTCCACCCACGCTGCCCCAGACTCCACCCACACACCGTCCCAGACGCCAGACACACCACCTGTCTTGTATAGTGGAATGATCTGGAATGTTCAGATGATTCCAAGAGGTCCAAGCACTGAACCTTGAGGAACCCCAAATGTAACTTTTCAGAGGATATTTTCAGAGGATTCATATGGTAGTTACCTACAACGCAGTGTGGCCATTTTGTTGTGAATGCACAGTGCAGGTTTCTGTATCTGCAGTGCATTTAATTGGCATCCAAGTTTACAAAAAGTTTCTTTCTCACTCGCTTGGTGATAAGGTTAGGGGGTTGTCTGTTTGTCTTTGGCTGTGTGATCCTGGCATATTCAGGCTACATCAGAGTTGTTTTTCCCCCCCTGATATTAACCAGAGATAGTAAACAGCCTGTGTCGAGTGTGGTTTGAATACCAATTGATGACCTTTCCTCTCCGGGAGATGTGTGTTGGTGGAGACGATGCCTGAAGTATGTGTCCTGTTTCTAAAATGTGTACGTGTGTTTTGCCTCTGTGGGTCTGTCTGCGTGCCTGCTTCCATGCCTCTCTCTGTTTGTGTATGTGTGTGAGCGTGTGTGTGTGTGTGGTTGTGTGTGTGTGTGCCTCTCTCTCTCTCTGTGTGTGTGTGTGGTTGTGTGTGTGTGTGCCTGTGGGTCCCCCCCTACAGGGAGGTCACTTTGACCTGGCTGACAGGATGTTCCACAGCGTGCGTGAGGCCTGGCTCTCTGCCTCCAAACACAACATGGCCGACGTCAAGGAGCTCATCCCGGAGTTCTTTTACCTGCCAGAGTTCATGCTCAACTCTAACAACTTTGACCTGGGTACGTCTGTCTGTCTGTCTCTCCTCTCTCTCAACTAACAACTTTGACATAGGTATGTCTGCCTGTCTGCCTGTCTGTCTGCCTGCCTGCCTGTCTGTCTGCCTGCCTGCCTGTCTGTCTGTCTCTCCTCTCTCTCAACTAACAACTTTGACCTGGGTACGTCTGTCTGTCTGTCTCTCCTCTCTCTCTCAACTAACAACTTTGACATAGGTATGTCTGCCTGTCTGTCTGTCTGCCTGTCTGCCTGCCTGTCTGTCTGTCTGTCTGTCTGTCTGTCTGTCTGTCTGTCTGTCTGTCTGTCTGTCTGTCTGTCTGTCTGTCTGTCTGTCTGTCTGTCTGTCTGTCTGTCTGTCTGTCTGTCTGTCCTCTCTCTCAACTAACAACTTTGACCTAGGTATGTCTGCCGGTCTGTCGGTCGGTCTGTCTGTCTGTCTGTCGGTCTGTCTGTCTCTCCTCTCTCTCAACTAACGACTTTGGCCTACTGTAGGTATACAGTGCATTCGGAAAGTATTCAGACCCCTTGACTTTTTCCATATTTTGTTACGTTAGAGCGTCATTCTAAAATGGATTAAATGTTTTTTTCCCCTCATCAATCTACACACAATACCCCATAATGACATCACAATACTCCATAATGACATCACAAGACCCCCATTATGACATCACAATACCCCATAATGACAAAGGAAAAACAGGTTTTTAGAAAGAAAAAAAAAGACATTTACATAAGTATTCAGACCCTTTACTCAGTACTTTGTTGAAGCACCTTTGGCAGCGATTACAGCCTCGAGTCTTCTTGGGTATGACGCTACAAGCTTGGCACCACTGTATTTAGGGAGTTTCTCCCATTCCTCTCTGCAGATCCTCTCAAACTCTGTCAGGTTGGATAGGGAGCGTTGCTGCACAGCTATTTTCATGTCTCTCCAGAGATGTTCGATGGGGTTCAAGTCCGGGCTCTGGCGGGGCCACTCAAGGGCATTCGGAGACTTGTCCCAAAGCCACTCCTGTGTTGTCTTGGCTGTGTGCTTAGGGTCGTGGTCCTGTTGGAAGGTGAACCTTCTCCTCAGTCTGAGGTCCTGAGCGCTCTGGAGCAGGTTTTCATCAAGGGTCTTTGCTCCGTTCATCTTTCCCTCGATCCTGACTAGTCTCCCAGTCCCTGCCCCTGAAAAACATCCCCACAGCACGATGCTGCCACCACCATGCTTCACCGTAGGGATGGTCCCAGGTTTCCTCCAGTTGTGACGCTTGACATTTGGCCAAATAGTTCAATCTAGGTTTCATCAGACCAGAGAATCTTGTTTCTCATGGTCTAAGAGTCTTTCGGTGGGTTTTTGGCAAACTCCAAGCGGGCTGTCATGAGCCTTTTACTGAGAAGTAGCTTGCGTCTGGCCACTGTAGCATAAAGGCCTGATTGGTGGAGTGCTGCAGAGATGGTTGTCCTTCTGAAAGGTTCTCCCATTTCCACAGAGGAATTCGGGAGCTCTGTCAGAGTGACCATCCAGTTCTTGGTCACCTCCCTGACCAAGGCCCTTCTCCCCCGATTTCTCAGTTTGGCCAGGCGGTCAGCTCTAGGAAGAGTCTTGGTGGTTACAAACTTCTTCCATGTAAGAGTAATGGAGGCCATTGTGTTCTTGGGGACCATCAATGCTGCAGAAAGGTTTTGGTACCCTTCTCCAGATCTGTGCCTCGACACATTCCTGTCTCGGAGCTCTACGGAGAATTCCTTCGACCTCATGGCTTTGTTTTTGCTCTGACATGTACTGTCAACTGTGGGACCGTATATAGACAGGTGTGTGCTTTTCCAAATCATATCAAATCAATTGAATTTACCACAGGTAGACTCCCATCAAGTTGTGGAAACATCTCAAGGATGATCAATGTAAACAGGATGTACCTGAGCTCAATTTCGAGTCTCATAGCAAAGGGCCTGAAAACGTACATTTGAAGTCAGAAGTTTACATACACTTAGGTTGGAGTCATTTAAACTCATTTTTCAAATTTCCTTAGTTAACGAACTATAGTTTTGGCAAGTCGGTTAGGACATCTACTTTGTGCATGACACAAGTAATATTTCCAATAATTGTTTACAGACAGATTATTTCACTTATAATTCACTGTATCACATTTCCAGTGGTTTAGAAGTTTACATACACTAAGTTGACTGTGCCTTTAAACAGCTTGGAAAAATCCACGAAATGATGTCATGGCTTTTGATAGGCTAATTGACATAATTTGAGTCAATTGGAGGTGTACCTGTGGATGTATTTCAAGGCCTACCTTCAAACTCAGTGCCTCTTTGCTAGACATCATGTGAAAATCAAAAGAAATCAGCCAAGACCTCAGAAAATAAATTGTAGACCTCCACAAGTCTGGGTCATCCTTGGGAGCAATTTGAAAATGCCTGAAGGTACCACGTTTATCTGTACAAACAATAGTACTCAAGTATAACAATAATGGGACCATGCAGCCATCATACCACTCAGGAAGGAGACGCATTCTGTCTCCTAGAGATGAACGTACTTTGGTGCGAAAAGTGCAAATCAATCCCAGAACAACAGCAAAGGACCTTGTGAAGATGCTGGAGGAAATATAAAGTATCTTTATCCACAGTAAAACGAGTCCTCAATCAACATTACCTGAAAGACTGCTCAGCAAGGAAGAAGCCACTGCTCTAAAACAGCCATAAAAAAGCCAGACTACGGTTTGCAAACTGATGAAACAAAAATACAACTGTTTGGCCATAATGACCATCGTTATATTTGGAGGAAAAAGGGGGAGGCTTGCAAGCCGAAGAACACCATCCCAACCGTGAAGCACGGGGGTGGCAGCATCATGTTGTGGAGGTGCTTTGCTGTAGGAGGGATTGGTGCACTTCACAAAATAGATGGCATCAGGAGGCAGGAAAATGATGTGGATATAATGAAGCAACATCTCAAGACATCAGTCAGGAAGTTCAAGTTTGGTTACAAATGGGTCTTCCAAATGGACAATGACCCCAAGCATACTTCCAAAGTTGTGGCAAAATGGCTTCAGGACAACAAAGTCAAGGTATTGGACTGGCCATAACAAAGCCCTGACCTCAATTCCATAGAACATTTGTCGGCAGAACTGAAAAAGCGTGTGTGAACAAGGAGGCCTACAAACCTGACTCAGTTACACCAGCTCTGTCAGGAGGAATGGGCCAAAATTGGAAGTCTACCTGAAACTTTTGACCCAAGTTAAACCATTTAAAGGCAATGCTACCAATTGAGTGTATGTAAACTTCTGACCCACTGGGAATGTGATGAAATAAATTAAAGCTGAAATAAATCATTCTCTCTACTATTATTCTGACATTCTTAATATAAAGTGGTGATCCTATCTGACCTAAGACAGGGAATTTATACAATAATTAAATGTCAGGAATTGTGAAAAACAGAGATTAAATGTATTTGGCTAAGGTGTATGTAAACTTCCGACTTCAACTGTATGTAATTAAGTTATTTCTGCATTTTGTTTGGAATAAATTTGCTAAAATTTCTACATCTGATTTCGCTTTGTCATTATGGGGTATTGTGATGTCATTATGGGGTATTGTGATGTCATTATGGGTTATTGTGATGTCATTATGGGGTATTCCATGTAGATTGATGAAAAAATTGATCCATTTTAGAATAAGGCTGTAACATAACAAAATGTGGAAAATGTCAAGGAGCCTGAATACGTTGCACTGTACATCAGTCAGTCTGTCTCTCTGTCTCCTCTCTCTCCTCTCAACTCCATCAACTTTCACCTAGATACATCAGGACTCTAGCTCTGTTCTCTGCTATCTCTCAACTCTGACCTAGATACATCAGGACTCTAGCTCTGCTCTCTGCTATCTCTCTCTCTCTCAACTCTGACCTTAGTACATCAGGACTCTAGCTCTGTTCTCTGCTATCTCTCAACTCTGACCTAGATACATCTGGACTCTAGCTCTGTTCTCTGCTATCTCTCTCTCAACTCTGACCTAGATACATCAGGACTCTAGCTCTGCTATCTCTCTCTCTCTCAACTCTGACCTTAGTACATCAGGACTCTAGCTCTGTTCTCTGCTATCTCTCAACTCTGACCTAGATACATCAGGACTCTAGCTCTGCTCTCTGCTATCTCTCTCTCTCTCAACTCTGACCTTAGTACATCAGGACTCTAGCTCTGTTCTCTGCTATCTCTCAACTCTGACCTAGATACATCAGGACTCTAGCTCTGTTCTCTGCCATCTCTCTCTCAACTCTGACCTTAGTACATCAGGACTCTAGCTCTGTTCTCTGCTATCTCTCAACTCTGACCTAGATACATCAGGACTCTAGCTCTGTTCTCTGCTATCTCTCTCTCAACTCTAACCTAGATACATCAGGACTCTAGCTCTGTTCTCTGCTATCTCTTTTGTTTTTGTTTCTCTTTCTGTATGTCTCTTTCTATCTCTCCGTCTCCTATCTCACAATAGATCTTGCTAACACTTCGTAGTAACACCTTTAGAATTTATTTTTTATTTTTTAAAGAGTTGCCTTGATGTGTGCTTAATGTTTTAACAGGTGCCAAACAGAATGGGATTCGACTAGGAGACGTCCTTCTGCCTCCATGGGCCAAGGGAGACCCCCGAGAGTTCATCAGAGTCCATCGACAGGTGGGTGCCAATCTACTGTATAGGTGTGTCAGGAGGTAAGACAACTGTGTTGTACAGTATACGCCAACATAGTCTGACGATGTCATCCCTCCAAGTCTCGTTCGTTACTCAAACAAACGTGAGGAAGCCTGGCGATGTAGGTTGGCGCCCCAACCTACTGTGTGTCTGTCTCTAGGCTCTGGAGTGTGACTACGTATCGTCCCACCTCCATGAGTGGATCGACCTGATCTTTGGCTTCAAGCAGCAGGGTCCTCCTGCGGTGGAGGCAGTCAATGTGTTCCACCACCTGTTCTACGAGGGCCAGGTGGACATCTACAACATCAACGACCCCCTCAAGGAGACCGCCACCATCGGGTTCATCAACAACTTCGGACAAATCCCCAAACAGGTATCATATTAACATATAACAATATACGGAGCAGGTGAGTGAGGGCTGGTAGGGGACAGAGCAGGTGAGTGAGGGCTGGTAGGGGACAGAGCAGGTGAGTGAGGGCTGGTAGGGGACAGAGCAGGTGAGTGAGGGCTGGTAGGGGATGTGAAGAGGGGACAGAGCAGGTGAGTGAGGGCTGGTAGGGGACAGAGCAGGTGAGTGAGGGCTGCTAGGGGACAGAGTAGGTGAGTGAGGGTTGGTAGGGGATGTGAAGAGGGGACAGAGCAGGTGAGTGAGGGCTGGTAGGGGACAGAGCAGGTGAGTGAGGGCTGGTAGGGGATGTGAAGAGGGGACAGAGCAGGTGAGTGAGGGCTGGTAGGGGACAGAGCAGGTGAGTGAGGGCTGGTAGGGGATGTGAAGAGGGGACAGAGCAGGTGAGTGAGGGCTGGTAGGGGATGTGAAAAGGGGACAGAGCAGGTGAGTGAAGGCTGGTAGGGGACAGAGCAGGTGAGTGAGGGCTGGTAGGGGATGTGAAGAGGGGACAGAGCAGGTGAGTGAGGGCTGGTAGGGGACAGAGCAGGTGAGTGAGTGCTGGTAGGGGATGTGAAGAGGGGACAGAGCAGGTGAGTGAGGGCTGGTAGGGGATGTGAAGAGGGGACAGAGCAGGTGAGTGAGGGCTGGTAGGGGATGTGAAAAGGGGACAGAGCAGGTGAGTGAAGGCTGGTAGGGGACAGAGCAGGTGAGTGAGGGCTGGTAGGGGACAGAGCAGGTGAGTGAGGGCTGGTAGGGGATGTGAAGAGGGGACAGAGCAGGTGAGTGAGGGTTGCTAGGGGACAGAGCAGGTGAGTGAGGGCTGGTAGGGGACAGAGCAGGTGAGTGAGGGCTGCTAGGGGACAGAGCAGGTAAGTGAGGGCTGGTAGGGGACAGAGCAGGTGAGTGAGGGCTGCTAGGGGACAGAGCAGGTGAGTGAGGGTTGGTAGGGGATGTGAAGAGGGGACAGAGCAGGTGAGTGAGGGTTGCTAGGGGACAGAGCAGGTGAGTGAGGGCTGGTAGGGGACAGAGCAGGTGAGTGAGGGTTGGTAGGGGACAGAGCAGGTGAGTGAGGGTTGGTAGGGGATGTGAAGAGGGGACAGAGCAGGTGAGTGAGGGTTGCTAGGGGACAGAGCAGGTGAGTGAGGGCTGGTAGGGGATGTGAAGAGGGGACAGAGCAGGTGAGTGAGGGCTGCTAGGGGACAGAGCAGGTGAGTGAGGGTTGCTAGGGGACAGAGCAGGTGAGTGAGGGCTGCTAGGGGACAGAGCAGGTGAGTGAGGGCTGCTAGGGGACAGAGCAGGTGAGTGAGGGCTGCTAGGGGACAGAGCAGGTGAGTGAGGGCTGGTAGGGGACAGAGCAGGTGAGTGAGGGCTGCTAGGGGACAGAGCAGGTGAGTGAGGGCTGCTAGGGGACAGAGCAGGTGAGTGAGGGCTGCTAGGGGACAGAGCAGGTGAGTGAGGGCTGCTAGGGGACAGAGCAGGTGAGTGAGGGCTGCTAGGGGACAGAGCAGGTGAGTGAGGGCTGCTAGGGGACAGAGCAGGTGAGTGAGGGCTGCTAGGGGACAGAGCAGGTGAGTGAGGGCTGGTAGGGGATGTGAAGAGGGGACAAAGCAGGTGAGTGAGGGCTGCTAGGGACAGAGCAGGTGAGTGAGGGCTGCTAGGGGACAGAGCAGGTGAGTGAGGGCTGGTAGGGGACAGAGCAGGTGAGTGAGGGCTGCTAGGGGACAGAGCAGGTGAGTGAGGGTTGGTAGGGGACAGAGCAGGTGAGTGAGGGTTGGTAGGGGATGTGAAGAGGGGACAGAGCAGGTGAGTGAGGGTTGCTAGGGGACAGAGCAGGTGAGTGAGGGCTGGTAGGGGATGTGAAGAGGGGACAGAGCAGGTGAGTGAGGGCTGCTAGGGGACAGAGCAGGTGAGTGAGGGTTGCTAGGGGACAGAGCAGGTGAGTGAGGGCTGCTAGGGGACAGAGCAGGTGAGTGAGGGCTGCTAGGGGACAGAGCAGGTGAGTGAGGGCTGCTAGGGGACAGAGCAGGTGAGTGAGGGCTGGTAGGGGACAGAGCAGGTGAGTGAGGGCTGCTAGGGGACAGAGCAGGTGAGTGAGGGCTGCTAGGGGACAGAGCAGGTGAGTGAGGGCTGCTAGGGGACAGAGCAGGTGAGTGAGGGCTGCTAGGGGACAGAGCAGGTGAGTGAGGGCTGCTAGGGGACAGAGCAGGTGAGTGAGGGCTGGTAGGGGACAGAGCAGGTGAGTGAGGGCTGCTAGGGGACAGAGCAGGTGAGTGAGGGCTGGTAGGGGATGTGAAGAAGGGACAAAGCAGGTGAGTGAGGGCTGCTAGGGGACAGAGCAGGTGAGTGAGGGCTGCTAGGGGACAGAGCAGGTGAGTGAGGGCTGGTAGGGGACAGAGCAGGTGAGTGAGGGCTGCTAGGGGACAGAGCAGGTGAGTGAGGGCTGCTAGGGGACAGAGCAGGTGAGTGAGGGCTGGTAGGGGACAGAGCAGGTGAGTGAGGGCTGCTAGGGGACAGAGCAGGTGAGTGAGGGCTGGTAGGGGATGTGAAGAGGGGACAGAGCAGGTGAGTGAGGGCTGGTAGGGGACAGAGCAGGTGAGTGAGGGCTGGTAGGGGACAGAGCAGGTGAGTGAGGGCTGGTAGGGGACAGAGCAGGTGAGTGAGGGCTGGTAGGGGACAGAGCAGGTGAGTGAGGGCTGGTAGGGGACAGAGCAGGTGAGTGAGGGCTGCTAGGGGACAGAGCAGGTGAGTGAGGGCTGCTAGGGGACAGAGCAGGTGAGTGAGGGCCGCTAGGGGACAGAGCAGGTGAGTGAGGGCCGCTAGGGGACAGAGCAGGTGAGTGAGGGCCGCTAGGGGACAGAGCAGGTGAGTGAGGGTTGCTAGGGGACAGAGCAGGTGAGTGAGGGCTGCTAGGGGACAGAGCAGGTGAGTGAGGGCTGGTAGGGGACAGAGCAGGTGAGTGAGGGCTGGTAGGGGACAGAGCAGGTGAGTGAGGGCTGGTAGGGGACAGAGCAGGTGAGTGAGGACTGGTAGGGGACAGAGCAGGTGAGTGAGGGTTGCTAGGGGACAGAGCAGGTGAGTGAGGGTTGCTAGGGGACAGAGCAGGTGAGTGAGGGTTGCTAGGGGACAGAGCAGGTGAGTGAGGGCTGGTAGGGGATGTGAAGAGGGGACAGAGCAGGTGAGTGAGGGCTGCTAGGGGACAGAGCAGGTGAGTGAGTGCTGCTAGGGGACAGAGCAGGTGAGTGAGGGCTGCTAGGGGACAGAGCAGGTGAGTGAGGGCTGGTAGGGGACAGAGCAGGTGAGTGAGGGCTGGTAGGGGACAGAGCAGGTGAGTGAGGGCTGCTAGGGGACAGAGCAGGTGAGTGAGGGCTGGTAGGGGACAGAGCAGGTGAGTGAGGGCTGCTAGGGGACAGAGCAGGTGAGTGAGGGCTGCTAGGGGACAGAGCAGGTGAGTGAGGGCTGCTAGGGGACAGAGCAGGTGAGTGAGGGCTGGTAGGGGATGTGAAGAGGGGACAGAGCAGGTGAGTGAGGGCTGCTAGGGGACAGAGCAGGTGAGTGAGGGCTGGTAGGGGACAGAGCAGGTGAGTGAGGGCTGGTAGGGGACAGAGCAGGTGAGTGAGGGCTGCTAGGGGACAGAGCAGGTGAGTGAGGGCTGCTAGGGGACAGAGCAGGTGAGTGAGGGCTGGTAGGGGACAGAGCAGGTGAGTGAGGGCAGGTAGGGGACAGAGCAGGTGAGTGAGGGCTGGTAGGGGACAGAGCAGGTGAGTGAGGGCTGGTAGGGGACAGAGCAGGTGAGTGAGGGCTGGTAGAGGTCGGCCAGATTGGTACTGATTAGAGGTCGACCAGATTGGTACTGATTAGAGGTCGACCAGATTGGTACTGATTAGAGGTCGACCAGATTGGTACTGATTAGAGGTCGACCAGATTGGTACTGATTAGAGGTCGGCCAGATTGGTACTGATTAGAGGTCGACCAGATTGGTACTGATTAGAGGTCGACCAGATTGGTACTGATTAGAGTTCGGCCAGATTGGTACTGATTAGAGGTCGACCAGATTGGTACTGATTAGAGGTCGACCAGATTGGTACTGATTAGAGGTCGACCAGATTGGTACTGATTAGAGGTCGACCAGATTGGTACTGATTAGAGGTCGACCAGATTGGTACTGATTAGAGTTCGGCCAGATTGGTACTGATTAGAGGTCGACCAGATTGGTACTGATTAGAGGTCGACCAGATTGGTACTGATTAGAGGTCGACCAGATTGGTACTGATTAGAGGTCGACCAGATTGGTACTGATTAGAGGTCGACCAGATTGGTACTGATTAGAGGTCGACCAGATTGGTACTGATTAGAGGTCGACCAGATTGGTACTGATTAGAGGTCGACCAGATTGGTACTGATTAGAGGTCGACCAGATTGGTACTGATTAGAGTTCGGCCAGATTGGTACTGATTAGAGGTCGACCAGATTGGTACTGATTAGAGGTCGACCAGATTGGTACTGATTAGAGGTCGACCAGATTGGTACTGATTAGAGTTCGGCCAGATTGGTACTGATTAGAGGTCGACCAGATTGGTACTGATTAGAGGTCGACCAGATTGGTACTGATTAGAGGTCGACCAGATTGGTACTGATTAGAGGTCGACCAGATTGGTACTGATTAGAGGTCGGCCAGATTGGTACTGATTAGAGGTCGACCAGATTGGTACTGATTAGAGGTCGACCAGATTGGTACTGATTAGAGGTCGACCAGATTGGTACTGATTAGAGGTCGGCCAGATTGGTACTGATTAGAGGTCGGCCAGATTGGTACTGATTAGAGTTCGGCCAGATTGGTACTGATTAGAGTTCGGCCAGATTGGTACTGATTAGAGTTCGGCCAGATTGGTACTGATTAGAGTTCGGCCAGATTGGTACTGATTAGAGGTCGACCAGATTGGTACTGATTAGAGTTCGGCCAGATTGGTACTGATTAGAGTTCGGCCAGATTGGTACTGATTAGAGGTCGACCAGATTGGTACTGATTAGAGGTCGACCAGATTGGTACTGATTAGAGGTCGACCAGATTGGTACTGATTAGAGGTCGACCAGATTGGTACTGATTAGAGGTCGGCCAGATTGGTACTGATTAGAGGTCGACCAGATTGGTACTGATTAGAGGTCGACCAGATTGGTACTGATTAGAGTTCGGCCAGATTGGTACTGATTAGAGGTCGACCAGATTGGTACTGATTAGAGGTCGACCAGATTGGTACTGATTAGAGGTCGACCAGATTGGTACTGATTAGAGGTCGACCAGATTGGTACTGATTAGAGGTCGGCCAGATTGGTACTGATTAGAGGTCGGCCAGATTGGTACTGATTAGAGGTCGGCCAGATTGGTACTGATTAGAGGTCGGCCAGATTGGTACTGATTAGAGTTCGGCCAGATTGGTACTGATTAGAGTTCGGCCAGATTGGTACTGATTAGAGTTCGGCCAGATTGGTACTGATTAGAGGTCGACCAGATTGGTACTGATTAGAGGTCGACCAGATTGGTACTGATTAGAGGTCGACCAGATTGGTACTGATTAGAGGTCGACCAGATTGGTACTGATTAGAGGTCGACCAGATTGGTACTGATTAGAGGTCGACCAGATTGGTACTGATTAGAGGTCGACCAGATTGGTACTGATTAGAGTTCGGCCAGATTGGTACTGATTAGAGGTCGACCAGATTGGTACTGATTAGAGGTCGACCAGATTGGTACTGATTAGAGGTCGACCAGATTGGTACTGATTAGAGGTCGACCAGATTGGTACTGATTAGAGTTCGGCCAGATTGGTACTGATTAGAGGTCGACCAGATTGGTACTGATTAGAGGTCGACCAGATTGGTACTGATTAGAGGTCGACCAGATTGGTACTGATTAGAGGTCGACCAGATTGGTACTGATTAGAGGTCGACCAGATTTGTACTGATTAGAGTTCGGCCAGATTGGTACTGATTAGAGGTCGACCAGATTGGTACTGATGCTTCACAGACAACATATTCAACAGAGGAAGTTATTTATTTATTTATTGAATGAATCTGATCTCATGTTTTTATCTGTCTCCTCCCAGTTGTTTAAGAAGCCCCACCCTCCGAAGCGTGTACGTAGTAAGTCTAACGGGGAGATGGCAGGGGGCGTGCCCGTCTCTCTCTCCTCAACCACTGACAAGATCTTCTTCCATCATCTGGACAACCTCAGACCCTCGCTAGCCCCCGTCAAAGGTAGGACAGGCATGCACACACACACTCTCATACACATTCACACACACACACACACACACACACAGTCACACACACACACACTCTCATACACACTCTCTCTCACACACACACACACATATATATATACACAGACACACACACACATATATATATACAGTGCCTTGCGAAAGTATTCGGCCCCCTTGAACTTTGCGACCTTTTGCCACATTTCAGGCTTCAAACATAAAGATATAAAACTGTATTTTTTTGTGAAGAATCAACAACAAGTGGGACACAATCATGAAGTGGAACGACATTTATTGGATATTTCAAACTTTTTTAACAAATCAAAAACTGAAAAATTGGGCGTGCAAAATTATTCAGCCCCCTTAAGTTAATACTTTGTAGCGCCACCTTTTGCTGCGATTACAGCTGTAAGTCGCTTGGGGTATGTCTCTATCAGTTTTGCACATCAAGAGACTGACATTTTTTCCCATTCCTCCTTGCAAAACAGCTCGAGCTCAGTGAGGTTGGATGGAGAGCATTTGTGAACAGCAGTTTTCAGTTCTTTCCACAGATTCTCGATTGGATTCAGGTCTGGACTTTGACTTGGCCATTCTAACACCTGGATATGTTTATTTTTTAACCATTCCATTGTAGATTTTGCTTTATGTTTTGGATCATTGTCTTGTTGGAAGACAAATCTCCGTCCCAGTCTCAGGTCTTTTGCAGACTCCATCAGGTTTTCTTCCAGAATGGTCGGGTATTTGGCTCCATCCATCTTCCTATCAATTTGAACCATCTTCCCTGTCCCTGCTGAAGAAAAGCAGGCCCAAACCATGATGCTGCCACCACCATGTTTGACAGTGGGGATGGTGTGTTCAGGGTGATGGGCTGTGTTGCTTTTACGCCAAACATAACATTTAGCATTGTTGCCAAAAAGTTCAATTTTGGTTTCATCTGACCAGAGCACCTTCTTCCACATGTTTGGTGTGTCTCCCAGGTGGCTTGTGGTAAACTTTAAACAACACTTTTTATGGATATCTTTAAGAAATGGCTTTCTTCTTGCCACTCGTCCATAAACGCCCAATTTTCCAGTTTTTGATTTGTTAAAAAAGTTTGAAATATCCAATAAATGTCGTTCCACTTCATGATTGTGTCCCACTTGTTGTTGATTCTTCACAAAAAATACAGTTTTATATCTTTATGTTTGAAGCCTGAAATGTGGCAAAAGGTCGCAAAGTTCAAGGGGGCCGAATACTTTTGCAAGGCACTGTATATATATATACACACACACACACACACACACACATATATATATATATATATATATATATATATATATATATATATACAGACAAACACACACACACACATACACACATACACACAAAGCAGCTGGCAGAATAATGTTCTGTATCAGCTGGGCTGAGCAGCTTGGCACTAGAAAGGAGAGGTGCCTTTAGGCCCCATGATTGGTCCATGTGACCGTTTGAATGTGTGTTTCAGAGCTGAAGGAGCCAGTGTTGTGGCCAGTGGGCCAGATTGTGTGTACTGATTAGGTTTGGGAATAGGTGTGTGTGACGGTGTGTGTAACAGTGTGTGTAACAGTGTGTGTGTGTGTTTCAGAGCTGAAAGAGCCAGTGGGCCAGATCGTGTGTACTGAGAAGGGCATTCTGGCTGTGGAGCAGAATAAAGTCCTCCAACCTCCTGTCTGGAACAAGACCTTTGCCTGGGGTTACGCTGATCTCTCCTGCAGACTGGCCAACTATGAGTCCGACAAGGTAAGCACACACTCACTGACCTCCGCTGCAGACTGGCCAACTATCTCTCTAACTAACCAGGTCAGACTGCTGTCTCTGGGTCTCAGTGCGAACCAGTGCAGGCGCGTGCATGTTAATCAAGACATGTTGCAGTCATGGAATTCATTCTACAATTCTATTTCTATTTCTGTGGTGTTGTTTTGACAATGTATATGGCTCTATCTCAGTTCGTCTTTCCTTGATTCCTCTCCTCCTCCTCCAAACCCATCGGAGAAGAAGGTCAGAGGAGAGTAATCTTTGACCTTCTCCTCCAATACAGTTGAGAAGGAGACGAGGAGACGAGGAGAGAATGCAAGGAATGGAGGAAATACTTAACCTTGCCTACAGACTAAATCCTGTGGGGCAGCAGTGCCCCCCTGGTGTTAAGGCAGCAGTGCCCCCTGGTGTTAAGGCAGCAGTGCCCCCCTGGTGTTAAGGCAGCAGTGCCCCCCTGGTGTTAAGGCAGCAGTGCCCCCCTGGTGTTAAGGCAGCAGTGCCCCCCTGGTGTTAAGGCAGCAGTGCCCCCCTGGTGTTAAGGCAGCAGTGCCCCCCTGGTGTTAAGGCAGCAGTGCCCCCCTGGTGTTAAGGCAGCAGTGCCCCCCTGGTGTTAAGGCAGCAGTGCCCCCTGGTGTTAAGGCAGCATTACCCTCCCTAACCTCCTGCTCCCCTGACCAACCAATCCCCTCTCTCCTTCCCCCTGACTAACCAATCCCCTCTCTCCTTCCCCCTGACTAACCAATCCCCTCTCTCCTTCTCCCTGACCAACCAATCCCCTCTCTCCTTCTCCCTGACCAACCAATCCCCTCTCTCCTTCTCCCTGACCAACCAATCCCCTCTCTCCTTCCCCCTGACCAACCAATCCCCTCTCTCCTTCCCCCTGACCAACCAATCCCCTCTCTCCTTCCCCCTGACTGACCAATCCCCTCTCTCCTCCCCCCTGACTGACCAATCCCCCCTCTCCTTCCCGCTGGCTAACCAATCCCCTCTCTCCTCCCCCCTGACTAACCAATCCCCTCTCTCCTTCCCGCTGGCTAACCAATCCCGTATCTCCTCCTCTAGGCGGTGGTGGTGTATGAGTGTCTGTCAGAGTGGGGTCAGATCCTGTGTGCCATCTGCCCCAACCCCAAGCTGGTCATCACCGGGGGAACCAGCACTGCCATCTGTGTCTGGGAGACGGGCACATCCAAGGAGAGGGCCAAGACCCTCACACTCAAACAGGTAACCAGACTCTCAGGTAACCAGACTCTCAGGTAACCAGACTCTCAGGTAACCAGACTCTCAGGTAACCAGACTCTCTAGACACTCAAACAGGTAACCAGACTCTCAGGTAACCAGACTCTCTAGACACTCAAATAGGTAACCAGACTCTCAGGTAACCAGACTCTCTAGACACTCAAACAGGTAACCAGACTCTCAGGTAACCAGACTCTCAGGTAACCAGACTCTCAGGTAACCAGACTCTCAGGTAACCAGACTCTCAGGTAACCAGACTCTCTAGACACTCAAACAGGTAACCAGACTCTCAGGTAACCAGACTCTCTAGACACTCAAACAGGTAACCAGACAATCTTATTTTACCAGGTAAGTTGATGGAGAACACATTCTCATTTACAGCAACGACCTGGGGAATAGTAGGGATGAAGGAGCCAATTGGAAGCTGGGGATGATTAGGTGACCATGATGGTATGAGGGCCAGTTTGGGAATTTAGCCAGGACACCGGGGTTAACACCCCTACTCTTAAGATAAGTACCATGGGATCTTTAGTGTCCACAGAGAGTCAGGACACCCGTTTAACGTCCCATCTGAAAGACGGCACCCTACACAGGGCAATGTCCCCAATCACTGCCCTGGGGCATTGGGATATTAATGTTTTAGACCAGAGGAAAGAGTGCCTCCTACTGGCGCTCCAACACCACTTCTAGCAGCATCTGGTCTCCCATCCAGGGACTGACCAGGACCAACCCTGCTTAGCTAACGTTTTCTTCATCAATCTACACACATGCCTCATAATGACAAAGCAAAAACAGTTTTTTAGACATTTTCACAAATTTATAAAAAAATTTATAACTGATTATTTACATAAGTATTCAAACCCTTTGCTATGAGACTCAACATTGAGCTCAGGTGCATCCTGTTTCCATTGATCATCCTTGAGATGTTTCTACAACTTGATTGGAGTCCGCCTGTGGTAAATTCAATTGATCGGACATGATTTGGAAAGGCACACACCTGTCTATAGAAAAGGTCCCACAGTTGATAGCGCATGTCAGAGCAAAAACCAAGCCATGAGATTGAAGGAATTCTCTGTAGAGCTCCGAGACAGGATTATGTCGAGGCACAGATCTTGGGAAGGGTACCAAAACATTTCTGCAGCATTGAAGGTCCCCAAAGAACACAGCGACCTCCATCTCTGCAGCACTCCACCATCAGGCCTTTATGGAAGAGTGGCCAGACGGAAGCCACCCCTCAGTAAAAGGAACATGACAGCCCGCTAGGAGGTTGGCAAAAGGCACCTAAAGGTCTCTCAGACCATGAGAAACAACATTTTATGGTTTGATGAAACCAAGATTAAACTATTTTGCCTGAATGCCAAGCGTCACGTCTGTAGGAAACCTGGCGCCATCCCTACGGTGAAGCATGGTGGTGGCAGCATCATGCTGGAGTGTCTTCGGGACAAGTCTCTGAATGTCCTTGAGTGGCCCAGCCAGAGCCCGGACTTGAACCTGATCGAACATCCCTGGAGAGACCTGAAAATAGCTGTGCAGCAACGCTCCCCATCCAACCTGACAGAGCTTGAGAGGATCTGCAGAGAAGAATGGGAGAAACTCCCCAAATACAGGTGTGCCACGCTTGTAGCGTCATACCCAAGAAGACTCGAGGCTGTAATCGCTGCCAAAGATGCTTTAACACAGTACTGAGTAAAGGGTCTGAATACTTTTGTAAATGTGATGTTTTTTTGTTAGTTTTTTATACATTTGCAAACTTTTCTAAAAACCTGTTTTTGTTTTGGCATCATGTGGTAATTTGTGTAGATTGAAGAAATAAAATGATTTCAAACATTTCAATATAAGGCTGTAACGTAACAAAATGTGTAAAATCCAACTACTTCCCAACAAACACACAGACACCATTAGATAGTATCTCTGCCACTCTTTAACTTGTGTGTCTGTGCCTGTATGTAACATGTCAGTAACCTGTGTTTTAACATGTGTTTATGTCCCTCCCCTCTCCTCTCCCCTGCCAGGCGTTGCTGGGCCATACAGACACAGTAACCTGTCTGACAGCCTCGTCAGCGTATCACATCCTGGTGTCTGGTTCTAGAGACAGGACCTGCATCATCTGGGACCTCAACAAACTGTCCTTCGTCACACAGCTCAGAGGACACAGGGCCCCCGTCTCCGCCCTTTGCATCAACGAACTCACGGTGGGTGGTGTATACACACTCAGGGTGATGTTTGTTTCCCCCAAACCTATTGATGTTACAAGGGTGATTGAGAAATTGAGAGAGATATTTCATTCTAGTTAAGGATACTATAGTTATCACGTTTCACGTTGGATTTATTATTACGTACAAAAATGTTGTTGTTGTTTTATTCTAGTGCCCCTCTGGTTGTTAGCTAGCTAGTTCTGGTCCAACTTTAAACAAACTCTAGTTCTGGTCCAACTATAAAACAACTCTAGTTCTGGTCCAACTATAAAACAACTCTAGTTCTGGTCCAACTATAAACCAACTCTAGTTCTGGTCCAACTATAAACCAACTCTAGTTCTGGTCCAACTATAAACCAACTCTAGTTCTGGTCCAACTATAAACCAACTCTAGTTCTGGTCCAACTTTAAACCAACTCTAGTTCTGGTCCAACTTTAAATAAACTCTAGTTCTGGTCCAACTTTAAACCATCTCTAGTTCTGGTCCATCTCTAGTTCTGGTCCAACTTTAAACCAACTCTAGTTCTGGTCTATCTCTAGTTCTGGTCCAACTTTAAACCAACTCTAGTTCTGGTCCATCTCTAGTTCTGGTCCAACTTTAAACCAACTCTAGTTCTGGTCCATCTCTAGTTCTGGTCCAACTTTAAACCAACTCTAGTTCTGGTCCATCTCTAGTTCTGGTCCAACTTTAAACCAACTCTAGTTCTGGTCCATCTCTAGTTCTGGTCCAACTTTAAACCAACTCTAGTTCTGGTCCAACTTTAAACCAACTCTAGTTCTGGTCCAACTATAAACCAACTGTAGTTCTGGTCCAACTTTAAACCAACTCTTGTTCTGGTCCAACTTTAAACCAACTCTAGTTCTGGTCCAACTATAAACCAACTCTAGTTCTGGTCCAACTTTAAACCAACTCTAGTTCTGGTCCAACTATAAACCAACTATAGTTCTGGTCCAACTTTAAACCAACTCTAGTTCTGGTCCAACTTTCAACAATCTCTAGCTCTGCCATTAGTGTGTTTGGACCATGATAGTTTGTTGGTGATGTGGACACCAAGGAACTTGAAACTCTCGACCCAGGACAGTCGTCCAAGCGGTGATGCAGCCAGTCAAGAGGATCTCGATGTTCGCAGCTGTAGAACGTTTTTGAGGAGCCGAGGGCTCCTGTGGGGGAGAGGTACTGCCGTGCCATTTTCACGACTGCCCTGGTGACTTTAACCTTTCAACCCACTTCACCTTTTGATGTGGATGAGGGCGTACTCTCCCGTCTTTCTCCTGTAGTCCACAATCAACTCCTTGTTCTTACTGACGTCGAGGGAGAGGTTCTCTCTGACCTCCTCCCTGTTGGCTGACTCATCACGGTCAGAGATTAGTTCTACCACCGTTGTCGTCAGCAAACTTGATGATGGTGTTGGAGTCGTGTGTGGCCATGCAGTCGTGGGTGAACAGGGAGTACAGGAGGGGACTAGACACACACCCCTGAGGGGCGGAGGTGTTGTTGTCTACCCCCACCGCCTGGGGCCAGGCCATCAGGAAGTCCAGGATCCAGTTGCAGAGGGAGGGGTTCAATCCCATGGTCCCTAGCTTGGTGATGAGCTTGGAGAGCACTATGGTGTTGAACGCTGAGCTGTAGACTGTGACCAGCATTCTCACAGTCATTTTCCCTCTGGCCCAGGTGAGAGGGCAGTGTGAAGTGCAATTGAGATTGCATCATCTGTGGATTTGTTGGGGCGGTATGTGAATGAGAGTGGGTCTAGGGTTTCTGGGATGATGGTGTTGATGTGTGTGTCTTGACCAGCCTTTCAAAGCATTTCAATATTAAAGATGTGAGTGCTACAGGGAGATTTAGGCAGGTTAGGCAGGTTTTTTTGGAGCTTTTGGGAACAGGGACAATGGTGGTCAGCTTGAAACATGTTGGGATTACAGACTGGGGCAAGGAGAGATTAAAAATGTCAGTGAAGACACTTGTCAGCTGGTCTGTGCTTTGAGAACACGCCCTGATATTCCGTCCGGCCCGTCGGCCTTGAGATTGTTAACCTGTTTAAAACGTTTTGCTCACGTCGGCCCAGGAGAGCTAGATCACACGGTCATCTGGAAACACAAGGGGCTTTTACGCAAGGCACAGTGTAATTATATGACTTGCCTAGTTGAATAAGGTGAAATAAATCAAATCAAATAAATAATAAATATTCATACAATCGAGCATAAAAAGCTTGTAGCTCATTTGGGAGTTATGCATCCATAGGCAACTCACGGCTGGGTTTCCCTTTGTAATCTGTTACTGTCTGCAAGCCCTGCCACATACGAAAAGTATTGGAGCAGGTGTAATAGGATTCTAACCTCCTCCTATATTGTCCTTTTGCTTGTTTGATGTCTCGGAGGTTGTATCTTTCTGTTATGTGTCCGTGTACTGTTCCTGGTAAGCGGTAGCTTTATATATACGGATATACGTTCTTATAGGCACTGTGGGGATGCCATCGTCTATGCACTTACTGATGAAGCCTGTGACTGCTGTGGTAAACTCCTCAATGCTATCGGATGAATCCCCGGAACATAGGCTTGTAGGCTTGTCTGTTTCATCGGACCACTTCCTGTTTGAGCTCATCACTGGTACTTCCTGTTTGAGCTTTTGTTTGTACGCAGGAGAATGGGGTCATGGTCAGATTTGCTGAAGGGAGGACGAGGGAATGCCTTGTATGTGTTTCTGTTGGTAGAATAAAAGTAGTCTGCGGTTCTAGTGCCCCTAGTGGCGTAGGAGGCGTGTTAGAAGAAGTGCGGTAGAACGGTTTCAAGTCTCCCAATGTTAAAGTCTCCGCCCACCAGAAACGCTGCCTCTGGGTGAGTGGTTTCTTGTAGTGTTTATGGCCTCATACGGTTTGTGGAGTGTCAGAGTGATGTTGGCTTGTTGAAGGATGTGGACGAGGTCTGCAGAATACAATGAGGTTTTCATTATCACCTGAGCAACAGATCGAGATTTCCTTCACACTTGATTCAGCACAATAGTTGTTATTTATGAAAAAACATACTGAATACTGTTGTTTTTTTTTTTCTTCTAAAAACCTGTTTTCATTTAATCATTATAGGGTATTGTGTGTAGATTGATGGGGGGGGGGGGGGGGACAATTTAATCCATTTTTAAATAAAGTCTGTAATCGTAACAAAATGTGGAAAAAGTCAAGGGGTCTGAATACTTTCAGAAGGCACTGTGTATTCAGCTGTACATTAGCCAAAACTTCAAACAAAGTGAACTTGATCACTTGATTATCTCTCTCTGTGTGTGTGTGTGTGCGTGTATATATACAGGGGGACATAGTGTCTTCGGCGGGCACCTACATCCATGTGTGGAGCATTAACGGCAGTCCCATAGCCAGCGCCAACACCTTCACAGGCCGCTCACAGCAGATCCTCTGTTGCTGCGTGTCAGAGATGAACGAATGGGACACGCAGAACGTCATCGTCACCGGACACTCCGACGGCGTCGTCAGGGTAACCAACACTTCCTCCCTTCCTCATCTCATCCTACTCTTACCCCATCTTCTTTTTTTGAGGTGTGGGGGCGGTTTCAGATGAAGCCTAGTACTGGACAACAACAACAACAACAAAGCAAGGTCAACAAGGAATCTCCATTGAAAGTTATTTGTAGTCCAATTTTAGGCTTATCTGAGTCTGGGAAACCAGCTCTTAATATCTGTCACTCTTTGTACGTAGTGTATTAATGCTTCAAAATGAGTTTCCTCATCAAAGACATTAAAGTTTTCTAATATAAACTTCCTTCCTGTAGTTCTGGAGGATGGAGTTCCTACAAGTCCCAGAAACCCCTGCTCCAGAGCCCATCGAGCCCCCTGATGTAACTGACTGCTGTACAGAGGACAAGCTGGGTAGGCCTCTGTGGTGTGTGTGTGTGTGTGTGTGTGTGTGTGTGTGTGTGTGTGTGTGTGTGTGTGTGTGTGTGTGTGTGTGTGTGTGAGTAAGTCTCTAATACTGGTGAGGTCATAATTTCATCACGAAGCAAAAAGACATCTGGATGTCTCCCCATTCACTATGAAGTCCACTGCAAAAGTAGTGCACTATCTAGGGAATAGGGTGCCATAGGGCTCTGGTCTAAAGTAGTGCACTATCTAGGGAATAGGGTGCCATAGGGCTCTGGTCTAAAGTAGTGCACTATCTAGGGAATAGGGTGCCATAGGGCTCTGGTCTAAAGTAGTGCACTATCTAGGGAATAGGGTGCCATAGGGCTCTGGTCTAAAGTAGTGCACTATCTAGGGAATAGGGTGCCATAGGGCTCTGGTCTAAAGTAGTGCACCATCTAGGGAATAGGGTGCCATAGGGCTCTGGTCTAAAGTAGTGCACTATCTAGGGAATAGGGTGCCATTGGGGATGCCGCCTATGTGTCCTGTGAGCAATAAAGTAGTCTTTCTCTTCGTCTCCAGCAGAGGGACCCGAGAGCCAGAACGCTGACGACGACAGCAGCGAATCAGACGGAGACGAGCCCTGCCTCAGCACAGAGTCCAAACCCTCCCCTCTGCCCAACGCTGCAGCTGGGGGAGGAGCTGGATCGGTTGGGGGAGGATCAGGCAGCCAACCAGGCAGCACCGTCCACAGACCCAAAGGTTGGTTCACCAGTCAGCCAGCTAGTCAGCCAGCTAGTCAGCCAGCCAGCCAGTCAGTCATCCAGCCAGCCAGTCATCCAGCCAGTCATCCATTCAGTCAGTCAGCCATCCATCCAGTCAGCCAGCCAGCCAGTCATGCATTCAGTCAGTCAGCCAGTCAGTCATGCATTCAGTCAGTCAGTCAGCCAGCCAGCCAGCCAATCATCCAGTCATCCATTCAGTCAGTCAGCCAGCCATCCAGCCAATCAGCCAGCCAGCCAATCATCCAGCCAGCCAGCCAGCCAGTCAGTCAGTCAGTCCGCCAGTCATCCAGCCAGCCAGTCAGCTAGTCATCCAGCCAGCCAGCCAGCCAGCCAGTCAGTCAGTCATCCAGCCAGCCAGCTAGACAGCCAGCCCGCCAGTCATCCAGCCAGCCAGCCAATCATCCAGTCAGCCAGCCAGCCAGCCAATCATCCAGTCAGCCAGCCAGCCAGTCAGCCAGCCAATCATCCAGTCAGCCAGCCCGCCAGTCATCCAGCCAGCCAAGTCAGTCAGTCGACCTACCTACATGAAGGCAGAGTGTGACAATGTTCATCATTTGATGACTTCATTTGTTGAATAGGTAATTGGCTAAAACCTACTATATTCTAATATTTTTACCACCAACTAGGTGGGTCTCCATCTCTACTGTTTTGATTCCTACATACCTGTAACAGACACTATCTGATATAATCCTGTTTTGATTCCTACATACCTGTAACAGACACTATCTGGTATAAAGGACCTTTAAAGAGTAAAGACGACCACCCATCATTAATGGTCTGTAGATCCTGAGGGTCCCAGTGCCCTGGAGCTTTCAGTCAGTCAGTTAATCAGTCAGTCAGTCGGTCAGTTAATCAGTCAGTTAATCGGTCGGTCAGTCAGTTAATCAGTCGGTCAGTTAATCAGTCAGTTAATCAGTCACTCAGTTAATCAGTCAGCCAGTCAGTTAATCAGTCAGTCAGTCAGTCAGTTAATCAGTTAGTCAGTCAGTTAACCAGTTGGTCAGTCAGTTAACCAGTCGGTCTGTCAGTTAATCAGTCGGTCAGTCAGTCAATCAGTTAATCAGTCAGTCAGTTAATCAGTCAGTCAATCAGTCACTCGGTTAATCAGTCAGCCAGTCAGTTAATCAGTCGGTCAGTCAGTTAATCAGTTAGTCAGTCAGTTAACCAGTCGGTCAGTCAGTTAACCAGTCGGTCAGTCAGTTAACCAGTCGGTCAGTCAGTTAACCAGTCGGTCAGTCAGTTAACCAGTCGGTCAGTCAGTTAACCAGTCGGTCAGTCAGTTAATCAGTCAGTCAGTCAGTCAGTCAGTCAGTTAATCAGTCGGTCAGTTAATCAGTCGGTCAGTTAATCAGTCAGTCAGTTAATCAGTCAGTCAGTTAATCAGTCAGTCAGTTAATCAGTCAGTCAGTTAATCAGTCAGTCAGTTAATCAGTCAGTCAGTTAATCGGTCTCTGTACTGTCCCATACAGAGGTAGAGCTTGTATGAGAATGTTAATCTTCATTCATTTTATATTTGATGACTTAAGTTCTATAGTTTATTAGCTAAACCTACCCTATTCTTACTACTTTGCAACCCAAAAATAAAATGCTTTTTTTTCCTGCAGTTCCTAGGGGTCCCGGTGCCCCCGGGGGTCGGCCAGGGGCCTCCTGGTCAGTGGACAGCGGGTCAGATGACTCCCGACGCTGGTCAGACACCCTCAGCCTGGACGAGAAGGACGGCTTTGTGTTCGTCAACTACTCCGAGGGACAGACGGGACAGACACCCCTCAAACCAGGGGTCCACCCTCACCCCCAGCTTCACCCTCCGCACCCCATAGCAGGTCATGTGGGGGTCCCCCAGCCCGTACACCCCACCACCATGGAGGCACGGCCCTATAACCAGCTCAGAGCAGGTACTGACCAAACCACAGTAATGCAGATCACCCAATAACACAGAGTTATGTATACTGCTGGGTGTGTTTTCCAGTTGGTCTGAGTTTGTGGGTGTTGCGGTGTCAGTGTGTGTGTGTGTGTGTGTGTCCTCTAGCTGGTGCATTGTTAAAGTGCTGCCACTAAACTTTCTCTGTGTGTGTGTGTGTGTGTGTGTGTGTGTGTGTGTGTGTGTGTGTGTGTGTGTGTAGGCTACAGATGGGAGCGACAGCTGGTGTTCCGTAGTAAACTGACCATGCACACTGCATTCAACCGGAAGGACAACGCTCACCCAGCCGAGATCACATCCCTCGCCATCTCCAAGTAGGTGGTCTGTCTGTCTGTGTGTGCGCCTCACTGCATTGAAATGTATATGTGACAGAGACAGCATTCACAAGACAGTTTAGAGGTGGAGGTTGTATAGAGATATAGACAGTATTCAGAAGACAGTTTAGTGTACAGAGAAAGATGCTTTATAGTTGCATAGTGGCAGTAATCTTCTCCCTCACTCCCTCTTTCTCACCTCTCTACTCTCTCTCCTTGCCTCCCCTTCTCTCTCTCTTTCCTACCTCTCTACTCTCTCCTTGCCTCCCCTTCTCTCTCTCTTTCCTACCTCTCTACTCTCTCCTTGCCTCCCCTTCTCTCTCTCTCTTTCCTACCTCTCTACTCTCTCTCCCTGCCTCCCCCTCTACTCTCTCTCCCTGCCTCCCCTTCTCTCCCCTCTCTGTGTGCGTTTGTCTCTCCCCCTCCCCCAGGGACCACAGTAAGATCCTGGTGGGTGATGGTCGTGGCAGAGTGTTCAGCTGGTCGGTGAGTGACCAGCCTGGTCGTTCTGCTGCTGACCACTGGGTGAAGGACGAGGTTGTGGACAGCTGTTCTGGCTGTACCGTACGTTTCTCCCTCACAGAGAGACGTCACCACTGCAGGAACTGTGGACAGCTCTTCTGTCAGAAGTAAGTCTCTGCGAGTCAGGGTTCGTGGCCCCCCAACAAAACAAAAATTGGGTTAATGTAGAACGATTATTAACAATAATCATTCGTCATCGTGTTTATTTGTTAAAGGGACAGATACAATTAAATTAATTGACACATTTAATAACAGTTAGCCAATTAGGGTTTACTTGCCTTAATCAAGGGCACATCGACAGGGATTTCGTCCTTGTCTCGGGTATTGGAACCAGCAACCTTTCAGTTACTGGTCCAACGCTCAGACCGCTAGGTTACCTGTCGCCCCCAATCGTTTGCAGCATCAGTCCTCTAGATGGCCGGAAAAGGCTGATGAAATGGTTAACCAACAATGAACCCACTATAATATTAAAAACAAAATATTGTACAGCCCCTAAACATAACCTCAAGGAGTTTTACCAGGGACCAAGCACTGTGCACTAGTGTCTCTCTCTCTTTCTTCTGTCTCTCTCTTTCTTCTCTCGCTCTCTCTTTCTTCTCTCTTTGTTCTCTCTCGCTCTTTCTTCTCTCGCTCTCTCTTTCTTCTCTCTCTCTCTTTCTTCTCTCTTTGTTCTCTCTCGCTCTCTTTGTTCTGTCTCGCTCTCTTTGTTCTCTCTCTCTTTCTCTGTCTCTCTCTTTCTTCTCTCTCTCTCTCTTCTTCTCTCTCTCTTTCTTCTCTCTCTCTCTCTTTCTTCTCTCGCTCTCTCTTTCTTCTCTCTTTGTTCTCTCTCGCTCTTTCTTCTCTCGCTCTCTTTCTTCTCTCTCTCTCTTTCTTCTCTCTTTGTTCTCTCTCGCTCTCTTTGTTCTGTCTCGCTCTCTTTGTTCTCTCTCTCTCTTTCTCTGTCTCTCTCTTTCTTCTCTCTCTCTCTTTCTTCTCTCGCTCTCTCTTTCTTCTCTCTTTGTTCTCTCTCGCTCTCTTTGTTCTGTCTCTCTCTTTCTTCTCTCTCTCTCTTTCTTCTATCTCTCTCTTTCTTCTCTCTCTCTTTCTTCTCTCGCTCTCTCTTTCTTCTCTCTTTGTTCTCTCTCGCTCTCTTTGTTCCGTCTCGCTCTCTTTGTTCTCTCTCTCTCTTTCTCTGTCTCTCTCTTTCTTCTCTCTCTCTCTTTCTTCTCTCGCTCTCTCTTTCTTCTCTCTTTGTTCTCTCTCGCTCTCTTTGTTCTGTCTCGCTCTCTTTGTTCTGTCTCTCTCTTTCTTCTATCTCTCTCTTTCTTCTCTCTCTCTTTCTTTTCTTTGTCTCTCTCTTTCTTCTCTCTCTTTCTTCTCTCTCTCTTTCTTCTCTCTCTCTCTTCTCTCTCTGTCTCTCTTTCTTCTCTGTCTCTCTCTCTTCACTCTCTCTCTTTCTTCTCTGTCTCTCCCAGGTGTAGTCGTTTCCAGTCTGAGATCAAGCGTCTGAAGATCTCATCCCCGGTGAGGGTCTGTCAGAACTGTTATTATAACCTGCAGCACGAGCGCAGTGCTGAGGACGGATGCAGAAACTAACCAAGGTCCTCGGTCCCACACCACTACAGCGGAAAGCCTATGTTGTGCCCGTTCTCTCTCTCGCACACCCACCCCCCCACACACACACCTCCCCCAAAAAATACCCCACCTGTGCACCCCTCTACACACACCTGTCCAGTAACCACATGTAACGCACTGAATGACATAGACTAAAAGGGATCACCGGTTTGAACTGTGGCGATTGTTTCCGTAACTGTGGTAGTTAGTTTAGTATGAAGAAGACTGGGGGGTGGATGGATGGATAGAAAAAGCCTATCAAATAGAGAGAG
Source organism: Oncorhynchus kisutch (assembly GCF_002021735.2). Classification (NCBI taxonomy): domain Eukaryota; kingdom Metazoa; phylum Chordata; class Actinopteri; order Salmoniformes; family Salmonidae; genus Oncorhynchus; species Oncorhynchus kisutch. Next base: position 5,724,274 of record NC_034181.2, read on the forward strand.
AAGAGTGTGAGGGGAGAGTTCGTTAAACAATCTAATTTCTCGCTTTCTTTCAAAGTAGGTAGTTAGTTTAGTATGAAGAAGACTGGGGGGTGGATGGGGGGGTGGGGGGGGGATGGATGGATGGATAGAAAAAGCCTATCAAATAGAGAGAGAAGAGTGTGAGGGGAGAGTTCGTTAAACAATCTAATTTCTCGCTTTCTTTCACAAGTCACAAAATAAATAAAACGCTGACCCTCAGCTCTATCCTCCGTGTGTCACCATTAGATCTTAGAGACCAACAGGAAACTCATTCAGTTCAAAACTTGTTTATATTGTAAATACTTAACATTGACCTTTTTAACGAGCAGGAGGGGGGGGGGGGGGAGAGAGAGAGAGAAAAAAAACCTGAGAAAATAATTATATTAATGGTTGTTGAGGACAAAACAAGTGATTGTGACTAATCATTCCCGGCTTTAAAAACTAAAGGAATGTGTGTAATGTTAGTCTATAATGTCACGGAAGCCCAGAGGGAATGAGAACTGCTACGTTCCAAATGGCACCCTATTCCCTACGTAAGCGCACTACTTTTGACCAGAGTCCTATGAGAATAGGGTGCAAAGAGCAAGTCCACTATAGAGAATTAGGGACGCTATTTGGGATGTGGACGATGATAATGACAGGGGGGGGGGGGGGGGGGGACTATGAATGTTATAATAATAGTAATAAGTGTTTGTGGGTTGACATTACAGTTTCTAGTTATGCAATGACTTCTTCATTATTTTCTTTACATTTATATTGATGTGTGACTTGCCCACAGTGTCAAGCGACTGCCATTAAAGTGAGATTGCGTCATGTCTTTTCTTCGCCAAATCGTTTCGATATTATATATCACGCTGAGTAGTATGTATGACGAGCTAACCGTGTCTGTCTTTTATCTACCATTGCAGGCTTTAGTTTGGAACACGTAACCCCCCCCCCCCCCCCTCCTCCCCCACCAAACAGTTTAGTTCCCAGATTATGTTATTGTTGTTGTTTTTATCAAGACTGGAGAAAAGATCATATCAAATCAAACGTTATGTGTTTATTTGTCACATGCGCCGAATACAACAGCTGTGGACCTTACCGTGAAATGTTTAATTACAAGCCTTTTAACTAAACAATACATTTTAAGAAGAAAAAAGTGTCAAGTAAAATAATTGTTGAGTTAATTATATATTTTTAAGTAACAAATAATTAAAGAGCAGCAGTAAAATAACAATAGCGAGACTAAATACAGAGGGTACCGGTACAGAGTCAATGTGGAGGCTATATACAGGGGGTACCGGTACAGAGTCAATGTGGAGGCTATATACAGGGGGTACCGGTACAGAGTCAATGTGGAGGCTATATACAGGGGGTACCGGTACAGAGTCAATGTGGAGGCTATATACAGGGGGTACCGGTACAGAGTCAATGTGGAGGCTATATACAGGGGGTACCGGTACAGAGTCAATGTGGAGGCTATATACAAGGGGGTACCGGTACAGAGTCAATGTGGAGGCTATATACAGGGGCTACCGGTACAGAGTCAATGTGCGGGGGGCACCGGTTAGTCGAGGTAATTGAGGGAATATGTACATGTAGGTAGAGTTATTAAAGTGACTATGTGTAGATAATAAACAGTTCGGTTTCTAGGATTTCCTTCCCGTTACCATAGCAATATTTATTTAATACCTCCGTTGATCTGTGGTCTCCATAGGACATTACTAGTTTTTCGCCTGGAGGTAAATCATCATGGGTTCATCATCTGAAATAGAATATAGAGAATATACACAATATATGTGTGATAGATTCATCTGTTTTGATCACATCTCATTACTGCATTGCTCTTGCTATGCTACTGTAGTTGCTGTATTGTAGAGATAGTGTATAGCATTAGTGTACCTCTGCTCCCCCCCGTCTAGGTCAGGACCTCTGCTCCCCCCCGTCTAGGTCAGGACCTGTGCTCTCCCCGTCTAGGTCAGGACCTCTGCTCTCCTCGTCTAGGTCAGGACCTCTGCTCTCCCTGTCTAGGTCAGGACCTCTGCTCCCCCCCGTCTAGGTCAGGACCTCTGCTCCCCCCCGTCTAGGTCAGGACCTCTGCTCCCCCCCGTCTAGGTCAGGACCTGTGCTCTCCCCGTCTAGGTCAGGACCTGTGCTCTCCCCGTCTAGGTCAGGACCTCTGCTCTCCCTGTCTAGGTCAGGACCTCTGCTCTCCTCGTCTAGGTCAGGACCTCTGCCCTCCTCGTCTAGGTCAGGACCTCTGCTCTCCTCGTCTAGGTCAGGACCTCTGCTCTCCCCGTCTAGGTCAGGACCTCTGCTCCCCCCGTCTAGGTCAGGACCTGTGCTCCCCCCCGTCTAGGTCAGGACCTCTGCTCCCCCCTGTCTAGGTCAGGACCTCTGCTCCCCCCTGTCTAGGTCAGGACCTCTGCTCCCCCCGTCTAGGTCAGGACCTCTGCTCTCCTCGTCTAGGTCAGGACCTCTGCTCTCCCCGTCTAGGTCAGGACCTCTGCTCTCCCCGTCTAGGTCAGGACCTCTGCTCCCCCCGTCTAGGTCAGGACCTCTGCTCTCCCCGTCTAGGTCAGGACCTCTGCTCTCCTCGTCTAGGTCAGGACCTCTGCTCTCCCCGTCTAGGTCAGGACCTCTGCTCCCCCCTGTCTAGGTCAGGACCTCTGCTCTCCTCGTCTAGGTCAGGACCTCTGCTCTCCTCGTCTAGGTCAGGACCTCTGCTCTCCCCGTCTAGGTCAGGACCTCTGCTCCCCCCGTCTAGGTCAGGACCTCTGCTCCCCCCGTCTAGGTCAGGACCTCTGCTCCCCCCCGTCTAGGTCAGGACCTCTGCTCTCCCCGTCTAGGTCAGGACCTCTGCTCTCCCCCGTCTAGGTCAGGACCTCTGCTCTCCCTGTCTAAGTGGATGAGAAAGAGTAGCATTACACTAATTTATACATTGATTCTAATATGGAGATCTATGGAATAGCTGCAGTAGAACTAGAAATGAGACCCAGTTAACCAGAGAGTCCTATGGAATAGCTGCAGTAGAACTAGAGATGAGACCCAGTTAACCAGAGAGTCCAATGGAATAGCTGCAGTAGAACTACAGATGAGACCCAGTAGTGTGTGTTAGTGAGAGATAATCTAAAATGTTCTAGGTGTTTTACATCTACTAAGATGAAAGCAAGTTAGGTTGTACAGTTGTATCTGGAACGTTTGGGGATACAAGGATCACCTCGACATATATATATATATATATATTTGACTGAGGACGATCTCTGTAGTTGATTGCAGCATGAAATCCTCTGTCGGTCACAAGAAAAGCGATTTGCTCGTCACATTTCACTCTTGAGATGTCGTTAGCTAGCTACGTGGCGTATGTTAGAAGTAGTTCTCGATGTATGTGAGGACCGTGAAATGCGAACATAGTTTGTTTGTGGTCATGATTCCTCATCGATCTGCATCCCTCCTCGTTCATTCGTCGTGTTCTGTATGTTGATGATGCTGTGGGCAACAGTGCATTGAAGTGCTGCTTTCTTTACTAGAAATCACTTTTTATTTTTTACACTTGATTTTTTTTTTTTTTGTAACTAGATTTTTTGTTGTTGGAGAGTCTCTTCTGACAGATAAAACACTTTGAGCTGTTACACAAGTGCAGTCAATGAGTTGTTAATGATCGATTACAGTGTGACGACTCCCCCCCCCTCCCCCTCCGTGTTATATGCACTCTTATTACTATTGGTAAATCACTCTAGGTATGTACTGTACCATAACAGCCAGCTGATAACATGTCTGTTACTAAGCAACTTCAAAATAAACCAGATGGCTTATTATTGTTATTATTCTTATTCATCTGAGTTCATTATTTCCACCTTCTCCATGTACAAAAAAAAATAATTAACAAACAAAAAAAGTTTAGAAAGGAATACGAATCATGATTTTTATCGAATGCAAATTTTACGTTGTCAGGCTATCATTTTTTTTTTTTTTTTTTTAAAGAAAAGGGTGCATTTCTTCTCCAGAGTGAAATGAACTGTATAAAGTATTTATGCAAATATTAACTTGGAGTTTTTCATTATTTTTTTTTACGTCAGGAAGTTGTTACGTGTTGTGTGTGGATTAACACAACTGATTTTGTGTCCAGTTGCATTGAACATGTTTTATTATCATTATTATTTTTGTTTTCGTGATTATATATTTTTTTTCCCAGCGCATTGTCAGTCTTATGAGTTTGTTTTTAAGCCATTATTAACCCCCCGAAGCGATAGGTCGGTGTACAGTTACGATGGGAGTGCTGGAGATGTACCCCAACTCTGGGTGGCCTTTTTCTATTCTTTATGGAGAAAAAAAAAAAAAAAAAAAGGACTGATCAAATTTAAATAATGTATTATTTTTGATGGTCTTGTATTAGACTGCATTACTACAGTATCTAGTGTGCAATCTGTGATGATAGCTGAATGTTCATTGTGTATATGTGTTCAGTACAACAATGAGAAGAACCGTAGAATAACCCCTACAGAAACTGTAACAATAATACAATAGATCTGGTACGTATAATTGCATTAAATACTCGCTGTTTACCACCAATTAGAGCTGTGTGTATGTGTGTTTTATTCGTAACGTATGTAAACCAATACTGCTGTTATGTTGACACACGTTGATCCCAGAGCCATATTTACTTCAGAATGTGATGTAAAAGGGCTCCCGAGTGGCACTGCATCCTCAATGCAAGAGGTGTCACCTCTTCACTACAGTCCCTGGTTTGAATCCAGGCTGTATCACATCCGGCCTGTGATTGGGAGTCCCCATAGGGCAGCGCACAATTGGCCCAGTGTCGCTAGTTAAATAAATGAAAAAAATATATAGCCAAGGTTTATCCTATATCCTGGTTTGAGGTTGTTCTAAATGTGTTATTGTACACGGAAAGGGGAGATACCTAATCAGTTGTCCAACTGAAATGTGTCTTCCACATTTAACCTAACCCCTCTGAATCAGAGAGGTGTGGGGGGGGGGGGGGGGGGGGCTGCCTTAATCAACATCCACGTCTTCGGCTCCCCAGGGAGCAGTGGGTTAACTGCCTTGTTCATGGGCAGAATGAAAGATATTTACCTTGTCAGCTCCGGTTATTCGATCTAGCAACCTTCCGGTTATTGGCCCAAAGCTGTAACTACCAGGCTACGGGACAAGAGTTCTATATGGAACCGTTTTCATCCCAGGGATTCTTACAATTATTATTTGTGGGGTGCAAAGGGTACTTTCAGGAACATAAAGGGGTTTCTCCTTTATGTTTATTAGTAGAACATTTTGAGAAGAGTAGATGTCCAACTCTTCGGCGTCAGGATTAATTTACACTTCGATAAATGAAAAGCATAATTTACATACACGTTTACTATAGGTCACGTGATGACAGGCTATCAACAGGAAAATACCTTCACAGAAAATGCAATAGTGCCAACAATGCAGTCCTATCTTTGTATCACCATCTGCGCTGTTGTGTCGCCACTGCGGAGCGGAAGAAGCAGCGCTATTTCAAGCCAGTATTGAGGGGATTCGATTATCATGCTCGGGTGTACCCCAGTGATTGCATTCGTTTTGGAACCGAACTGCCTCCCGGGGGTGAGCCAGGTACCGAGGTCATAGGCCGTGGCGAAATTGGCTCAAAATAAAAATGAGGTAGCCAATTCTAGACTAAGCACGTGGAGTAATGAGTAGGATTCTGTTTTCACATGCAAAAGTGAATGCTTAAAGAAAATAAAAAATGAAATGCCTTCCCACTGAATGATTTTATGGAAAATAATATGTTGTATAATTCTGGACGCAACCATGCAGCTTTATTATTAACAACATGACCAAGCGTCGCAGATTACTATTCGATTTTAGGAGGGCGCTTCTCCCTCACCACATTTGCCGGTTCACGGGACACAAATCAGTTCACCCGCGGTTCAGGTTAATAGAACTCCCTCGTTGAGTCAGTCAGAAAGAGACTTCGGGGATAGGCTGTTCGGATAGGCCGGTCGTTCGGGATAGGCTGTTCGTTCACCGCAGCGCCACCAAACAACTGCGGCGATAAACAAATGCAACACATTCGGTGGAGAGAAGGTTCCTACTTTTTTGTTAATGATCTGTCACAATATACATCAATATTGCAGAAACGGACGGTTATTTCAATGATAGACGAAAATCCTCTTAACTTCTTGTTTTTATTCCAGGGTCGTTTTTAATGTGTTGAGTTAACTATAAGGAGAAAGACATGACTGAGTTAAGGATGAGAGGAAGAGGAGCGTATCCCGACAGCGTTAGTGGAAACAAGGTAAGACACAGGACTAAGTGAAAATAGGTGTTTTGTCTCTTGTCGCGTGTTAAAGTTGTTGTACTTGGGGCTAGCGGGACAACGACGGACAACTTGACCTCATTCCTTGATAATTACGATAGCTTGCTAGTTTAACACACATTGGCCAAATCATGGTCAATATTCAAAATTAGCGAGCGAAATGGCTCATGTGAATGTTATATTGTCATATCTGCATTTATTTCAGAACTGATTTTTTCCTGTAAAATTTCAATTTTTTTTAGCAAATAGTGGTGTTCTATCTGTTTCCCTGAAGACTTGCCTGACAGCCACACATTGCTATCTAACATGCTAGTATCGAGACTCAGCTCACACACAAGTCACCGGGCGAAGGTGTCTTCTGTAAGGTTAAGATCGGTTTCGGTCGGAACATTTTACAGTACAGTATCATTTACTGTACGCTTTTGGAAGCATAAGGACCATATCTTTCATATCAGCGAGAAATGCATTTCAGGAAGAAATAAAATGTTAAATTGACACACACCTTGATAAGGTCAGGGTTGGTTTATGGAAGACAAGAGGCAATTAACCAAATTATCTATCTAGCCTGTGGAAGCGTAACTCGGTGTAGTTTTGTAGGATGAGGCACCCATAGTTGTATGGATCTGTGCAAAACTGCTATAGTAAGTCTTTTTTGGGGTGGGGGGGGGGGTTACATCCCTCGACTCCTTTTGTGTCAACAGACATCCCCTAATCAAAAAAAAAACCTGACTCATGGAGATTAAGTGTACAACTGGTAAATAGTCTCTGGAATTTCAGTCAGATGTCTAGCTAGAAGCCAGGTAATTAGTTATAACTAACTGGCTGGAAGGATGAAGCTAACGTTGTACAGAGCCTGACCTCAGCAGGAGTAGTTGACTGAAATAAAGCTAGCTATAATCAAAAATGTGGGCTACTATAAGTTATCATAACAATAACTATAGCCTTTTCAGAGAGTAGTGAGATGGACAGTGGAGAATCAGGCTGCAATGAAGGAGGCAAAGGAGACACACAGAGAGGAAGCAAGCAGGGAGAGAGGTTCTACACAGAGAGAGGAAACAAGCAGTTAGAGAGGATCTACACAGAGAGAGGAAACGAGCAGTTAGAGAGGATCTACACAGAGAGAGGAAACGAGCAGTTAGAGAGGATCTACACAGAGAGGAAACGAGCAGGTAGAGAGGATCTACACAGAGAGAGGAAACGAGCAGTTAGAGAGGATCTACACAGAGAGGAAACGAGCAGGTAGAGAGGATCTACACAGAGAGAGGAAACGAGCAGGTAGAGAGGATCTACACAGAGAGAGGAAACGAGCAGGTAGAGAGGATCTACACAGAGAGAGGAAACGAGCAGGTAGAGAGGATCTACACAGAGAGAGGAAACGAGCAGGTAGAGAGGATCTACACAGAGAGGAAACGAGCAGGTAGAGAGGATCTACACAGAGAGAGGAAACGAGCAGGTAGAGAGGATCTACACAGAGAGAGGAAACGAGCAGGTAGAGAGGATCTACACAGAGAGAGGAAACGAGCAGGTAGAGAGGATCTACACAGAGAGAGGAAACGAGCAGGTAGAGAGGATCTACACAGAGAGAGGAAACGAGCAGGGAGAGAGGTTCTACACACAGAGAGGAAACACGCAGGGAGAGAGGTTCTACACAGAGAGACAAGGCATTGAAACAAGCAGGGAGAGAGGTTCTACACAGAGAGACGAGGCATTGAAACAAGCAGGGAGAGAGGTTAGTACAGTGGTTCCCAAACTTGGGGTCCGGGACCCATGTGGGGTCCCCAAAAAATGTAAATAGTGTCCCATGAGAGAATCTTTAATCTTATCAAAAACAATGGTTCTCTTCAAATTGGTTTAGAATACAGCATTTTAGGACCTTCAACCTGAGGGCCTTTTACACTGTCATAATTTACTTTCATGTCATTATGTATTCGGGCAACCAGTGGGACCTAAAAAAAAGTGTTATTTAGTAATATATATATTCCGCCTTCATTTAACCAGGTAGGCTAGTTGAGAACAAGTTCTCATTTGCAACTGCGACCTGGCCAAGATAAAGCAAAGCAATTCGATACGTACAACAACACAGATTTACACACGGAGTAAACAACAACATGAGTTCCACACGGAGTAAACAACAACACGAGTTCCACACGGAATAAACAAAACATACAATCAATAATACAGTGGAACAAAAGAAAACAAAAAGTCTATAAACAGTGAGTGCAAATGAGGGAAGTTAAGGAAATAAATAGGCCATGGTGTGGAAGTAATTACAATATAGCAATTAAACACTGGAATGGTAGATCGGCAGAAGATTAATGTACAAGTAGAGATACTGGGGTGCAAAGGAGCAAGATAAATACATACAGTATGGGGATGAGGTACGTAGATAGCCCATCTGTAAACAGCCCATCTATCTACAGGTGCAGTGATCTGTGAGCTGCTCTGACAGCTGGTGCTTAAAGTTAGTGAGGGAGATATGAGTCCAGCTTCAGAGATTTTTGCAGTTCGTTCCAGTCATTGGCAGCAGAGAATTGGAAGGAAAACGACCAAATGAGGAATTGGCTTTGGGAGTGATCAGTGGGGCAAAAAAGTATTTAGTCAGCCACCAATTGTGCAAGTTCTCCCACTTAAAAAGATGAGAGAGGCCTGTAATTTCCATCATAGGTACACTTCAACTATGACAGACAAAATGAGAAAAAAAATCCAGAAAATCACATTGTAGGATTTTTAATGAATTTATTAGCAAATTATGGTGTTATTGATTTGTCAGTTTCCCGATCTAATTCCCTACTTTTAACACTGACACAGTAAAAAAAACACAAAAAAGACAGCTCTACAGGCTTCACTGTCATGGTGCCCAGTCAGTACACAACACAATGCTCATTGTGTCCTAGCAGGATCAGATGGTGACAGGGGTCTCAGCAGGGTCAGGCAGCCAGGGAAGACCAGTCTGTGACGGAGAGGAGGTGAATATTTGCAGATACAACACTTTATTCTCTCTGTGCAGCAAACACTGGACAAGCCAGATGCTTCAAAGATTTAAACTAAGGGAGTCTGACAAACCTCCAAAGTTGATTTCTAAACTGTATCAAGGGTTGATAGAGACTTTTCCTGATGACACAAAACATGTAAAACACAAATGAAGACCTGGGAGACGCTATTGATGATGATGATGATGATGAATAGATACAGCTACTCTATGTTTGAATCCCCAGTCATGTTCATATCATCTCAGACATAAATGACTGCAGTTTGAGACCATCCATAGAACGTTCTATATGCCAGTGAAACAGAATATCATGCCCTCAGAAATTAAATCATTTATCTGGCGGTGTCAAGCCAAAAATGAGACATATATCTTGTGATAGGTTGACTGAATTCTGGCAAAGGTTGTTATTTTATCTCAGCATGTCTACAGATTCTCCCTGTTTATGTTTGCTATGGAAATGTTGATACTAGAGACTTATCTGAAGAAACTGTATAACCTAGCGTTTTTAAAGCGGCTAAGAAATGCATTGCCATTTAATTGGAAGGTTTGGTTGTCCTCTCACAATGATTGGAAGAAAGGTCAAGTTACACTCCCGGTCAAAAGTTTGGATACAGCACAGAACGCAGTTCAATTGGGCCATCTTCTGGTAACTGGTTTCTATGGTAACGTCTGTTCTTGTCAATGAATGTTCTGTATGATGTCATGTTTCATGTGGAGCCCAGGAAGAGAAGCTGATGCTTCAGCAACAGCTTGTAGGGATCCTAATAAAATACAACAAAAATATATACTGTATACAGTACCAGTCAAATGTTTGGACACACCTACTCATTTAAGGGTTTTTCTTTATTTTGACTATTTTATTTCGACCTACATTGTAGAATAATAGTGAAGACATCAAAACTATGAAATAACACATGGAATCATGTAGTAACCAAAAGAGTGTTCAAAATCAAAATATATTTTTTATAAGTAGCCATCCTTTCCCTTGATGACAGCTTTGCACACTATTGGCATCCTCTTAACCAGCTTCACCTGGAATAATTTTACAACTGTCTTGAAGGAGTTCCCACATATGCTGAGCACTTGTTGGCTGATTTTCCTTCACTCTGCGATCCATCTCATCCCAAACCATCTCAATTGGCTTGAGGTCGGGTGATTGTGGAGGCCAGGTCATCTGATGCAGCACTCCATCACTCTCCTTCTTGGTCAAATAGCCCTTACACAGCCTGAAGGTGTGTTTTGGGTCATTGTCCTGTTGAAAAACACATGATAGTCCCACTAAGCACAAACCAGATGGGATGTGTGTCGCTGCATAATGCTGTGGTAGCCATGCTGGTTAAGTGTGCCTTGAATTCTAAATAAATCACTGACATTGTCACCAGCAAAGCACCCCCACACCGCCTCCCCCATGCTTCATGGTGGGAACCACACGAGGACACGGTAGTTGGAACCAAAAATCTAAAATTTGGACTCATCAGAGCAAAGGACAGATTTCCACTGGTCTAATGTCCATTGCTCGTGTTTCTTGTCCCACGCAAGTCTCTTCTTCTTATTGGTGTCTTTTAGTACTGGTTTCTTTGCAGCCATTCGACCATGAAGGCCTGATTCACACAGTCTCCTCTGAACAGTTGATGTTGAGATGTGTCTGTTGATTGAACTTGAACTCTGAAGCATTTATTTGGGCTGCAATTTCTGAGGCTGGTAACTCTAATTAATTGATTTATCCTCTGCAGCAGAGGTAACTCTGTCTTCCTTACTTTTGGCGGTCCTCTGAGCCAGTTTCATCATCAGTGCTTGAAGAAACTTTCAAAGTTCTTGAAATGTTCATGCCTTAAAGTAATGATGGACTGTCGTTTCTCTTTGCTTACTTGAGCTGTTCTTGCCATAATATGGACCTTTTACCAAATAGGGCTATCTTCTGTATACCACCCCTACCTTGTTACAACACAACTTATTGGCTCAAACGCATTAAGAAAGAAATTCCACACATTTATGAAGCTGGTTGAGAGAATGCCAAGAGTGTGCAAAGCTGTCATCAAGGCAAAGGGTGGCTACTTTGAAGAATCTCAAATATAAAATACATTTTGATTTGTGTAACACTTAAAAAATATATATGTTTGTGATGATGTGATTCCATGTGTTATTTCATAGTTTTGATGTCTTCACTATTATTCTTCAATGTAGAAAATAGTAAAAAAAATCAAGAAAAATCCTTGAATGAGTAGGTGTGTCCAACTGTCCAACTGGTACTGTACGTACATACATACATGTAACTGCCAAAATAATGGAAACACTTGAGTAAATGTGGGATACAAAGTACTGTATATTGAAAGCAGGTGCTTCCACACAGGTGTAGTTCCTGAGTTAATTGCAATTAAAATCCCATCATGCTTAGTGGGTCATGTATAAAAATTCTGGTCCGGCCATTATTTTGGCTACCATGGCAACCCTAACCCCAACCACAGGGCATGAGTGGTCACTGAACGGTATGATGAGCATTATAACAATGTAAACCATATGCCGTGGCCTGCTGGTTACAGTTCTCCCTCCCCTCCTCTGTGTTGTTTAAGACGTGTCTATGGAGACTCTGCATTGCTCAGGCCCTGCATTCAGACATTAATTTTTTATTTTTATTTTTTTTATTTCACCTTTATTTAACCAGGTAGGCTAGTTGAGAACACCTTTATTTAACCAGGTAGGCTAGTTGAGAACAAGTTCTCATTTGCAACTGCGACCTGGCCAAGATAAAGCATAGCAGTGTGAGCATACAACAAAGAGTTACACATGGAGTAAACAATTAACAAGTCAATAACACAGTAGAAAACGAAGGGGGGGTCTATATACAATGTGTGCAAAAGGCATGAGGAGGTAGGCAAATAATTACAATTTTGCAGATTAACACTGGAGTGATAAAAGATCAGATGGTCATGTACAGGTAGAGATATTGGTGTGCAGAAGAGCAGAAAAGTAAATAAATAAAAACAGTACGGGGATGAGGTAGGTGAAAAGGGTGGGCTATTTACCAATAGACTATGTACAGCTGCAGCGATCGGTTAGCTGCTCAGATAGCTGATGTTTGAAGTTGGTGAGGGAGATGAAAGTCTCCAACTTCAGCGATTTTTGCAATTCGTTCCAGTCACAGGCAGCAGAGTACTGGAACGAAAGGCGGCCAAATGAGGTGTTGGCTTTAGGGATGATCAGTGAGATACACCTGCTGGAGCGCGTGCTACGGATGGGTGTTGCCATCGTGACCAGTGAGCTGAGATAAGGCGGAGCTTTACCTAGCATAGACTTGTAGATGACCTGGAGCCAGTGGGTCTGGCGACGAATATGTAGCGAGGGCCAGCCGACTAGAGCATACAAGTCGCAGTGGTGGGTAGTATAAGGTGCTTTAGTGACAAAACGGATGGCACTGTGATAGACTGCATCCAGTTTGCTGAGTAGAGTGTTGGAAGCCATTTTGTAGATGACATCGCCGAAGTCGAGGATCGGTAGGATAGTCAGTTTTACTAGGGTAAGCTTGGCGGCTTGAGTGAAGGAGGCTTTGTTGCGGAATAGAAAGCCGACTCTTGATTTGATTTTCGATTGGAGATGTTTGATATGAGTCTGGAAGGAGAGTTTGCAGTCTAGCCAGACACCTAGGTACTTATAGACGTCCACATATTCTAGGTCGGAACCATCCAGGGTGGTGATGCTAGTCGGGCATGCAGGTGCAGGCAGCGACCGGTTGAAAAGCATGCATTTGGTTTTACTAGCGTTTAAGAGCAGTTGGAGGCCACGGAAGGAGTGTTGTATGGCATTGAAGCTTGTTTGGAGGTTAGATAGCACAGTGTCCAAAGACGGGCCGAAAGTATATAGAATGGTGTCGTCTGCGTAGAGGTGGATCAGGGAATCGCCCGCAGCAAGAGCAACATCATTGATATACACAGAGAAAAGAGTCGGCCCGAGAATTGAACCCTGTGGCACCCCCATAGAGACTGCCAGAGGACCGGACAGCATGCCCTCCGATTTGACACACTGAACTCTGTCTGCAAAGTAATTGGTGAACCAGGCAAGGCAGTCATCCGAAAAACCGAGGCTACTGAGTCTGCCGATAAGAATATGGTGATTGACAGAGTCGAAAGCCTTGGCGAGGTCGATGAAGACGGCTGCACAGTACTGTCTTTTATCGATGGCGGTTATGATGTCGTTTAGTACCTTGAGTGTGGCTGAGGTGCACCCATGACCGGCTCGGAAACCAGATTGCACAGCGGAGAAGGTACGGTGGGATTCGAGATGGTCAGTGACCTGTTTGTTGACTTGGCTTTCGAAGACCTTAGATAGGCAGGGCAGGATGGATATAGGTCTGTAACAGTTTGGGTCCAGGGTGTCTCCCCCTTTGAAGAGGGGGATGACTGCGGCAGCTTTCCAATCCTTGGGGATCTCAGACGAGATGAAAGAGAGGTTGAACAGGCTGGTAATAGGGGTTGCGACAATGGTGGCAGATAGTTTCAGAAATAGAGGGTCCAGATTGTCAAGCCCAGCTGATTTGTACGGGTCCAGGTTTTGCAGCTCTTTCAGAACATCTGCTATCTGGATTTGGGTAAAGGAGAACCTGGAGAGGCTTGGGCGAGGAGCTGCGGGGGGGGCGGAGCTGTTGGCCGAGGTTGAAGTGTGTATGTCTGAATGCATTCAGACATACTGTCAAGCCAGTAGGTCTAAGATGAAGTTGCCCCCTACACGCTGATCCTAGGCCGTTTTTTTTTCTATTCCTCACCAATAGGGTTGACTGAGGGGAAGCAGATCCTAGATCTGTGCCTATGGGAAGACCTTCACCCTGGAGTGCAGCTAACACCGTGTTAAAACTAGATCCTAGATCTGTGCCTATGGGAAGACCTTCACCCCGGAGTGCAGCTAACACCGTGTTAAAACTAGATCCTAGATCTGTGCCTATGGGAAGACCTTTTACCCCGGAGTGCAGCTAACACCGTGTTAAAACTAGATCCTAGATCTGTGCCTATGGGAAGACCTTTTACCCCGGAGTGCAGCTAACACCGTGTTAAAACTAGATCCTAGATCTGTGCCTATGGGAAGACCTTCACCCCGGAGTGCAGCTAACACCGTGTTAAAACTAGATCCTAGAACTGTGCCTATGGGAAGACCTTCACCCCGGAGTGCAGCTAACACCGTGTTAAAACTAGATCCTAGATCTGTGCCTATGGGAAGACCTTCACCCCGGAGTGCAGCTAACACCGTGTTAAAACCAGATCCTAGATCTGTGCCTGTGGGAAGACCTTCACCCCGGAGTGCAGCTAACACCGTGTTAAAACCAGATCCTAGATCTGTGCCTATGGGAATACCTTCACCCCGGAGTGCAGCTAACACCGTGTTAAAACTAGATCCTAGATCTGTGCCTATGGGAAGACCTTCACCCCGGAGTGCAGCTAACACCGTGTTAAAACCAGATCCTAGATCTGTGCCTGTGGGAAGACCTTCACCCCGGAGTGCAGCTAACACCGTGTTAAAACTAGATCCTAGATCTGTGCCTGTGGGAAGACCTTCACCCCGGAGTGCAGCTAACACCGTGTTAAAACCAGATCCTAGATCTGTGCCTATGGGAAGACCTTCACCCCGGAGTGCAGCTAACACCGTGTTAAAACTAGATCCTAGATCTGTGCCTATGGGAAGACCTTCACCCCGGAGTGCAGCTAACACCGTGTTAAAACCAGATCCTAGATCTGTGCCTATGGGAAGACCTTCACCCCGGAGTGCAGCTAACACCGTGTTAAAACTAGATCCTAGATCTGTGCCTATGGGAAGACCTTCACCCCGGAGTGCAGCTAACACCGTGTTAAAACCAGATCCTAGATCTGTGCCTATGGGAAGACCTTCACCCCGGAGTGCAGCTAACACCGTGTTAAAACCAGATCCTAGATCTGTGCCTATGGGAAGACCTTCACCCCGGAGTGCAGCTAACACCGTGTTAAAACAAGATCCTAGATCTGTGCCTATGGGAAGACCTTCACCCCGGAGTGCAGCTAACACCGTGTTAAAACTAGATCCTAGATCTGTGCCTATGGGAAGACCTTCACCCCGGAGTGCAGCTAACACCGTGTTAAAACTAGATCCTAGATCTGTGCCTATGGGAAGATCTTCACCCCGGAGTGCAGCTAACACCGTGTTAAAACCAGATCCTAGATCTGTGCCTATGGGAAGACCTTCACCCCGGAGTGCAGCTAACACCGTGTTAAAACCAGATCCTAGATCTGTGCCTATGGGAAGACATTCACCCCGGAGTGCAGCTAACACCGTGTTAAAACCAGATCCTAGATCTGTGCCTATGGGAAACCTTCACCCCGGAGTGCAGCTTACACCATGTTAAAACCAGATCCTAGATCTGTGCCTAAATCAGTAGCTGAATGTGATTAGGCTTCCAGACCCTTTTTGTAAATGCTTTCCTCTTCGTTCATTCCAGAACCTAATAATCTACGGGACTGTGGTTTTTTCTGCCTACCTGGCAGTCAATAGGCTTGACCTTTTTTTCTCTGGATATTTCCCCAATGGCACCCTATTCCCTATATAGTACACAACCTTTGACCAGAGTCCTATGGGCCCTGGTTGTAGTGCACTGCATAATGCAGTCATTGGTGGCTCGCGACAATCTGAAAGAATGTTTTCCTCAGTCAATTGAATGTGCCATTTACTTCATAGAACCGTGGTTACACGAGTAACCTTTTTAGAGTCTGGGACAAACGTAGCGGTAAAATTAGTTTTTCTAGCGATGGATTTGGCTCTAGATTTTGACTGGTTGGAGCTATTACCAATTATGACCCTGAAAGATCCGACTCTCTCAGGAACACGTGTATTCCGTTTCCACCTACAAAACTGCACGGCCCGTTTTTAGAAGGGAGAGTGATTCATCTGCGTAGAATAACTGAGGGAAATCAATTGATTCTCCACTAACAATGTTAGACTTCAGTGCAGCTTTTGACATTGTCAATTATAGTCTGCTGCTCGAAAAACGTCATGTCTTTACACCCCCTGCTATAATGTGGATAAAGAGTTACTTGTCTAACAGAACACAGAGGGTGTTCTTTAATGGAAGCCTCTCAAATATAATCCAGTTAGAATCAGGAATTCCCCAGGGCAGCTCTTTAGGCCCCTTGCTTTTTTTCAATCTTTACTATCGACATGCCAGTTTGACTTTGAGAAAAACCAGTGTCTATGTATGCAGATGACTCAACACTATACACTTAACAAAGAGTTGCAGTTAGTTTCAGAATGGGTGGCAAGGAATACGTTCGCCCTAAATATTTCTAAAACTAAAAGCATCGTATTTGGAACAAAACACTCACTAAATCTTGTAATAAATAATGTGGAAATTGAGCAAGTTGAGATGACTAAACTGCTTGGAGTAACACTAGATTGTAAATTGTTATTGTCAAAACATATTGATGCAGTAGTAGCTAAGATGGGGAGAAGTCTGTCCATAATAAAGTGATGCTCTGCCTTAACAGCACTATCAACAAGGCAGGTCCTACAGGCCCTAGTTTCTACCTTCTTAACAACCCTATCAACAAGGCAGGTCCTACAGGCCCTAGTTTCTACCTTCTTAACAACACTATCAACAAGGCAGGTCCTACAGGCCCTAGTTTCTACCTTCTTAACAACACTATCAACAAGGCAGGTCCTACAGTCCCTAGTTTCTACCTTCTTAACAGCACTATCAACAAGGCAGGTCCTACAGGCCCTAGTTTCTACCTTCTTAACAACACTATCAACAAGGCAGGTCCTACAGGCCCTAGTTTCTACCTTCTTAACAACACTATCAACAAGGTAGGTCCTACAGGCCCTAGTTTCTACCTTCTTAACAACACTATCAACAAGGTAGGTCCTACAGGCCCTAGTTTCTACCTTCTTAACAACACTATCAACAAGGCAGGTCCTACAGGCCCTAGTATTGTAACACCTGGACTACTGTCCAGTCGTGTGGTCAGGTGCCACAAAGAAGGACATAGGATAATAACAATTGTCTCAGAACAGCGCAGCATGGCTGGCCCTTGGATGTACACAGAGAGCTAATATTAATAATATGCATGTCAATCTCTCCTGGCTGAAAGTGGAGGAGAGATTGACTTCATCACTACTTTTATTTATGAGAGGTATTGACATGTTGAATGCACTGAGCTGTCTGTCTAAACTACTGGCACACAGCTCGGGACACCCCATATGCATACCCCACAAGACATGCCACCAGAGGTCTCTTCACAGTCCCCAAGTCCAGAACAGACAATGGGAGGCGCACAGTACTACATAGAGCCATGACTACATGGAACTCTATTCCACAGTACTACATAGAGCCATGACTACATGGAACTCTATTCCACAGTACTACATAGAGCCATGACTACATGGAACTCTATTCCACAGTACTACATAGAGCCATGACTACATGGAACTCTATTCCACAGTACTACATAGAGCCATGACTACATGGAACTCTATTCCACATCAAGTAACTGACGCAAACAGTAGAATCAGATTTAAAAAACACCTTATGGAACAGTGGGTGACTGTGAAGCAACACAAACATTGGCGCACACACACACGATAACATACATACTATACATACACATGGATTTAGTACTGCAGATATGTGGTGGAGTAGCGGCCTGAGGGCACACAGTGTGTTGTAGATATGTGGTAGTGGTGGAGTAGGGGCCTGAGGACACACAGTGTGTTGTAGATATGTGGTAGTGGTGGAGTAGGGGCCTGAGGGCACACAGTGTGTTGTAGATATGTGGTAGTGGTGGAGTAGGGGCCTGAGGGCACACAGTGTGTTGTAGATAAGTGGTAGTGGTGGAGTAGGGGCCTGAGGGCACACAGTGTGTTGTAGATATGTGGTAGTGGTGGAGTAGGGGCCTGAGGGCACACAGTGTGTTGTAGATATGTGGTAGTGGTGGAGTAGGGGCCTGAGGGCACACAGTGTGTTGTAGATATGTGGTAGTGGTGGAGTAGGGGCCTGAGGGCACACAGTGTGTTGTAGATATGTGGTAGTGGTGGAGTAGGGGCCTGAGGGCACACAGTGTGTTGTAGATATGTGGTAGTGGTGTTGTAGGGGCCTGAGGGCACACAGTGTGTTGTAGATATGTGGTAGTGGTGTTGTAGGGGCCTGAGGGCACACAGTGTGTTGTAGATATGTGGTAGTGGTGGAGTAGGGGCCTGAGGGCACACAGTGTGTTGTAGATATGTGGTAGTGGTGGAGTAGGGGCCTGAGGGCACACAGTGTGTTGTAGATATGTGGTGGAGTAGGGGCCTGAGGACACACAGTGTGTTGTAGATATGTGGTAGTGGTGGAGTAGGGGCCTGAGGGCACACAGTGTGTTGTAGAAATGTCTGAGCATTATTCTGTTAATGTAGGATCAGGTCCTCCCCCCGCCGTCCGTGTCGTTTTGGGATCAGGTCCCCCCCCGTCCGTCCGTGTCGTTTTGGGATCAGGTCCCCCCCCGTCCGTCCGTGTCGTTTTGGGATCAGGTCCCCCCCCGTCCGTCCGTGTCGTTTTGGGATTAGGTCCCCCCCCCCGTCCGTGTCGTTTTGGGATTAGGTCCCCCCGTCCGTCCGTGTCGTTTTGGGATTAGGTCCCCCCGTCCGTCCGTGTCGTTTTGGGATCGGGTGTCCCCCCCCCCGTCCCGTCCCTGTCGTTTTGGGATCGGGTCCCGTCCGTCCGTCCGTGTCGTTTTGGGATCAGGTCGTCGTCGTCCCCGTCCGTGTCGTTTTGGGATCAGGTCCTTCCCCCCCCCCCCCCCATCTGTGTCGTTTTGGGATCGGGTCCCCCCCGTCCGTCTGTGTCGTTTTGGGATCAGGTCCCCCCCCCACCCGTCCGTGTCGTTTTGGGATCAGGTCCCCCCTGTCCGTGTCGTTTTGGGATCGGGTCCCCCACGTCCGTGTCGTTTTGGGATCGGGTCCCCCGTCCCGTCCGTGTCGTTTTGGGATCGGGTCCCCCGTCCCGTCCCTGTCGTTTTGGGATCGGGTCCCCCGTCCCGTCCCTGTCGTTTTGGGATCGGGTCCCCCCCGTCCGTCCGTGTCGTTTTGGGATCGGGTCCCCCCCGTCCGTCCGTGTCGTTTTGGGATCAGGTCGTCGTCGTCCCCGTCCGTGTCGTTTTGGGATCAGGTCCCCCCCCCCCCCCCGTCCGTGTCGTTTTGGGATCAGATCGTCCCCGTCCGTGTCGTTTTGGGATCAGGTCCCCCCCCCCCCCCCCATCTGTGTCGTTTTGGGATCAGGTCCTCCCCCCAGTGTCGTTTTGGGATCGGGTCCGTGTCCTGTCCCCGTGTCCTGTCCCTGTCGTTTTGGGATCAGGTCCCCCCCGTCCGTGCCGTCTTACTCATTATTATCTAAAAGGAAGTTTCAGACTGAACCAATAGCATCTCTCCTAATATACAGCTCTTTGTGCTAGGTGTCCCAGTCTGCAGGTTTTCCCTGGTTGTGTCTCATCACTCAGCGCTACGCCCTAAATGACACAATTACGTACGTAATTGCACCCTGTGCCCTATATGGTGCACTACGTTTGACTAGAGTAGTGCACTATATAGGAAACAGGGTGCAATTACGGACGTACAAAGTGTCTTCTTCCTTCATTAAAGGCTGAGTAGGATTCTCCTCTTTCATGAAGGAAACCACGGACTCCTTGTCTGTCTGAGACCAGATACACACACACACACACACACACACACACACACACACACACACACACACACACACACACACACACACACACACACTGAACAAACAAGGACCTCTGAGACTATCACAGTGCAGGTGCATTTATACGGAGACTTGATTACACACAGGTGCATTGTATTTATCATCATTAGTCATTTAGGTCAACATTGGATCATTCAGAGATCCTCACTGAACTTCTGGAGAGAGTTTGCTGCACTGAAAGTAAAGGGGCTGAATCATTTTGCACGCCCAATCTTTCCATTTTTGATTTGTTAAAAAAGTTTGAAATATCCAATAAATGTCGTTCCACTTCATGATTGTGTCCCACTTGTAGTTGATTCTTCACAAAAAAATACAGTTTTATATCTTTATGTTTGAAGCCTGAAATGTGGCAAAAGGTCGCAAAGTTCAAGGGGGCCGAATACTTTCGCAAGGCACTGTACTGAACACGGCAGTGACACAGCACAATGTCACAGCTAACCCCCCCCCTCTCAACCCAGCGAACACTGATGCACACACACCACACACACAGTCCCCTCCTCAACCCACACCACACACCCACCACACACACAGTCCCCTCCTCAACCCACACCACACACACACAGTCCCCTCCTCAACCCACACCAAACACACACACACCACACACACACACACACACACACACACACACACAGTCCCCTCCTCAACCCACACCACACACACACCCACCACACACACCACACACACAGTCCCCTCCTCAACCCAAGTCGCTCCCAATTTACCCTGCTCATTAGGACTGGTGACTCAGCCTCTGACCTTTTGCTAATTTTAGAGTGGAATCTATCATCTCTCTCCTTATTTAGGGTGGTTTTAGTTGAGGGAAGCCATCGAGAGAATCCAACCAAATCATGAGAAACTAAAAGGAGAGAGGCCACCGTAGGCAGACCTGTCACTCAAGAGAAGACAGGCTATGTGCACACTGCCAACAAAATGAGGTTAGAAAATGAGCTGCACTTCCTAACCTCCTGCCAAATGACCATATTAGAGACACATATTTCCCTCAGATTACACACACACACCACACACCACACACCACACACACCCACCACACACACCACACACACACCACACACACCACACACACACACACCCACCACACACCACACCACACATACACACACACACACACACACACACACACACACACACACACACACACACACACACACACACACACAGAGAGAGAGAGACTTAATACAGTTCGTCCCAATTGTTTACTCACTAAAACTGGACCATAAAGTCACAAAGACCCAAAACTGTAACTCATTTAGAAGAACCAGACACCAAATCTGCAATACAACTGGCACATGTGTTTCTTCACACTCCGATTGCAATTCTATAACAAACATTTGGACAAACCACCTTCACAAGTAAAATGTCTTGTATACAAATGAAATGCGACACTGTTCGACAAGCTAAGCTCAATTTCTCTCATCACAAGTGCAAACACTAATTGCGTAAATGTTCACTTTGCAATCAGACCATGTTGAAATATAAAACAACATTTTTGTTGTTGTTGTGTTTGTGTTCCCTTCCTGAGTACACAAACAATTATACAGTGAAACAACAACATATTGGTCTCTGAAATAGCTTCTGATAGTAGTGTTTTGAATATGTCACATTAGTGTGATCTCGGTTGTCACAAAATTAGATTTATTTGATGTGTGTGTGTTTCGTTTGTATGCAGAGTTTAATTTTGAGGCGGGGTTACATTATTATGATTGATGTGTTTTATTTGATAAGATGTCTGTGGGGAAATAAATCAAATTAATTCATTAGTACCTGAGATGGTGTTTCAGCAAACGCCTATTAACATTTGGGAAAAACTCTAGTTTCTGGAATTTGAAATTATTTATACTTTTTGATAACTTAAGTATATTATTGCAATTCCATGTAATACCTAAGTATATTTTAAAAACATTTTACTGATTAAAAAAATATATATATTATTATTATTTATTTTTTTACTGAGTATTTTACTGAGAGACTCACTTTTACTTGAGTCATTTTCTATTAATAAGGTATCTTTACTTTTACTCAAGTAGGACAATTGGGTACTTTTTCCTCCACTGGGTACACCAATCTAGTACCGGGTTGGCCACCCCTTTGCCATGAAGGGAGGCACCTGGTCAGCAACAATGTTCAGATACACTGCGGTGTTCAATCGTTGCTCAGTTGGTATCTCAAGGGACTTAACGTGTGCCAGAAAAACATTCCCCACACCTTTATACCAACGCCACCAGCCTGTACCGTTGACACCAGGCAGGATGGGGCCATGGACTTGTGCTACACACGCAAAACCTTGTTCCTGCCAGCAGCATGATGCAACAGGAACTGGGATTTGTCGGACCAGGCGATGTTTTTCCACACCTCTATTGTCCAGTGTTGGTGATGGCACTTGTTTCTATTTGTTTTGTTGTCCTGTTTATTTTTCCCTTCCTTCCTTCATTTTTTATTTTTATATATAATGAAGAAAAATATATTTCTCCAAAGAGAAGCAGTGTTATTTATACAGAGTGTATACACTGACAGTGAAGTATCCGTCTCCATTCTGTAAGCTGTAGTGGACTCTCATGACTCCCTGTGCTGGACTAACCTACCTATGTTCTCAGTGTTAGATATCTCATTCACACATCAATGCATGCATATGGATCCACTTCTTCTTGTTTTTAGTTGACTAATGACACTGAATTCTAAGCAAATCTTGTCTGCCCTGGTCAGGTATTCTGCCAATGTCTACTTTTTTTATTAAACATTTAAATTTGCGTAGTTCTATCCAGTGTGTCATGTAATAATATTTGAGTTTTCTCGTGATTTGGTTGCGTCTAATGGTAATACTGTCCTTGGGCTCTGTGGAGTCTGTTTCAAATCAAATTTCATTTGTCACATGCGCTGAATACAACCTTACCGTGAAATGCTTACTTATAAGCCCTTAATCAACAGAAAATATTTGCTAAAATAATTTTATAAACCCAAGTGTAAAAAATAAAGAAAGATTTGTAAAATATCACAAAATAACAATAATGAGTTTATACAGTGGGTACCGGTACCTAGTCAATGTGCAGGGATAGTGGAGGTAATCTAGATAATGTGTGTGTATGTGTTTGATCAGAGCTCCAGAATCAACTGGCTGAGAGGGGACCCTTCTCTAGGTGATGGCTTTGTTATGGAAGGTTTGGCAATCACTTCCTTTTAGGTGGTTGTAGAATTTAACGATTCCTTTCTGGATTTTGATCATGAGCAGATATTTTTCAAATTCTTCTCTACGTGCATTAACTGTTTTTTAAATGTTGTACATGGATGTTTTGGCGAGTCTTAGTTGGACCACAACCATAAAGGGCAATGAGTTCTATAACTGATTAAAGTATTTTTTTTGCCAGATCCTAATCAAATCAAATCAAATCAAATGTTATTTGTCACATACACATGGTTAGCAGATGTTAATGCGAGTGTAGCGAAATGCTTGTTGCTTCTAGTTCCGACAATCCAGTAATAACCAACAAGTAATCTAGCTAACAATTCCAAAACTACTACCTTATAGACACAAGTGTAAGGGGATAAAGAATATGTACATAAAGATATATGAATGAGTGATGGTACTGGGGGGGGGGGGGGGGGGGGATGTCTAATTTTATGTTCCTTTTGATGGCGTAGAAGGCCCTTCTTGCGGTGTGTGTGTCTCTTTCTCTCTCAGGTCGTTGTCAAAGGTGTTTATTCTACAGACTCGTGTGACATATTTTTCTTGGTGTGGAGGATTTTAGCTATTGTTATTTTGAGAGACAATTTTATTTTCCTGTTTCTGTCTCTCTCCCCCCCCCCCAGCTCTGAACTCTACCCTAGTGTACTACAGCTCTGAACTCTACCCTATTGTACTACAGCTCTGAGCCATGAGGTGCCCAGTGATGTAGAACTCCCTAACGAGCTAAAGGCTTTTTATCCTTGCTTCGATGAATTCGACCCTGAGTCTTGCATGAAAGGCCCTGTTGTTCCGGATGACTGTGTTATCTCGAAGGTTAACTATGGGTGTAACGGTACACGTATTCGTACCAAACCGTTCGTTACAGGGACCTCGGTTCGGTCCGCACTGTGAACCCGATTGAATACATAAAAATATATATATTTACTACGTAAAAACACTATAGGCTATGCCTCTTGAGTAAATTTGAGCTGAACATTTTTTTTCAGGCTATTCGGTTTTAAAATACATTCTGTACAGTCTTAGGGCGCATATCCGTGTCTATAAACCATTCTCGGTGGTTGAAAATAGGGGGTTTGAGCACCTTGTGAAAGTGCTTGAGCCACGTTACAAGCTTTCCTCTTGCATCCATTCAAGCTGTCGGGTAGTGCCAGCTCTATTTAAGCAAGCCAAAGACCAAGTTTTCAATGAATTGGTCAATGAACCCTGTGTTGCTCGTACTTAAGGGACAGCCCATCACGTTACCCTGGAGAAACGCCCCACCCCCCTTTTATGAGAGTCACAAGTGAGCATCTGACACTGAAGGAGATATGGTGCATTCGTAACCAAGTGGGAATTTCCCACATACGACTGGGGAAAAATACACTTGAATGGCCCTCCCCCCAACTGGTAATTACTAGTAACACTTCTCTCATTCGGTGGCCTTTGATAGCCTCTTATAACAGCATTTTCGTCAGTTAAATGCAACCACAAAACATTTTATTTATAAAATCCAGAATCCTCCAAACAGAATTTCTGGAAAACCAGGGAATTTTATTGAAAGTTCACAGAATTTCCTTCAAATACCTCATTATTATCTATCCTGATGCCTAGTCACTTTACCCTGTCTTCATGCACAGTGGGGCAAAAAAGTATTTAGTCAGCCACCAATTGTGCAAGTTCTCCCACTTAAAAAGATGAGAGAGGCCTGTAATATTCATCATAGGTACACTTCAACTATGACAGATAAAATTAGAAAAAAAATCCAGAAAATCACATTGTAGGATTTTTTATGAATTTATTTGCAAATTATGGTGGAAAATAAGTATTTGGTCACCTACAAACAAGCAAGATTTCTGGCTCTCACAGACCTGTAACTTCTTCTTTAAGAGGCTCCTCTGTCCTCCACCCGTTACCTGTATTAATGGCACCTGTTTGAACTTGTTATCAGTATAAAAGACACCTGTCCACAACCTCAAACAGTCACACTCCAAACTCCACTATGGCCAAGACCAAAGAGCTGTCAAAGGACACCAGAAACAAAATTGTAGACCTGCACCAGGCTGGGAAGACTGAATCTGCAATAGGTAAGCAGCTTGGTTTGAAGAAATCAACTGTGGGAGGGGAATTCCAGCTCGGGAATTCCAGCTCGGGATCTCAGGCCTCTTTATAGAGCTCTTTGGTATTTTATTAGGATCCCCATTAGCTGTTGCAGAAACAGCAGCTACTCTTCCTGGGGTCCAACACAAAACAGGAAACATGATATATAATACAGAACATTAATAGACATGAACAGCTCAAGGCCATAACTACATCGATTAAAACATGTAAAAGATGCACGTAGCCACATATCAATACATACACAGAAACTATCTAGGTCAGATTGAGGAGAGGCGTTGTGCCGCGAGGCGTTGTGCCGCGAGGCGTTGTGCCGCGAGGCGTTGTGCCGCGAGGCGTTGCTTTATCTGTTTTTTGAAACCAGGTTTGTTGTTCATTTGAGCAATATGAGATGGAAGGGAGTTCCATACACTAAGGCTCCATATAATATTGTACACTTTCTTGAATTTGTTCTGTATTTGGGGACTGTGAAAAGACCCCTGGTGGCATGTCTGGTGGGATAAGTGTGTGTTTGTGTCAGAGCTGTGTGTAAGTTGACAATGCAAACTATTTGGGATTTTCTACACGTTTCTTGTAAAAAGAAGTGATGCAATCACTCTTCTCAACTCTTAGCCAAGAGAGACCGGCAGCATAGTATTTATATCAGCCCTCTGGTTACAATGAAGAACAAGATGTGCCGCTCTGTTCTGGACCAGCTGCAGCTTAACTAGGTCTTTCCTTGCAGCACTGGACCACGACTGGACTAAGACAGAACTAGAGCCTGTAGGACTTGCTTTCGGGGAGTGTGGTGTCAAAATCTCTTTATTACAGAGAGAACTCTCCCCATCTTTACAACCATTGAATCTATATGTTTTGACCATGACAGTTTACAATCTAAGGTAACGCCAAGTAATTTAGTCTCCTCAACTTGTTCAACAGTCACACAATTCATTACCAGATTCAGCTGAGGTCTAGAACTGAAGGAATGATTTGTACCAAGTACAATGCTCTTAGTTTTAGAGATGTTCTGGACCAGTTTATTGCTGGCCACCCATTCCAAAACAGACTGCAACACTTTAAGGGTTTCAGTGACTTCATCAGCTGTGGTTGCTGATGCGTAGCTGGTTGAATCATCAGCATACATGGACACATGCTTTGTTGAATGCATTAACAACAGGGATCTAGACAGCCACAAACCCGGGACAATCTGCGGTCCCAGCCACAATGGCTAACAGTGTCGCGGGCTACGTTCAAGCCCTCAAACCCCGCTAGCTTGATAGGCAGCTAGCTAGCAGCTAGACTAGCTGCTACACCAAATAGCTCCTCTGACCCGGCCTTGGTCGGCAGGATCACCGGACAGAGAATATCAGTCCCAGCAACTGATGCAGACTGTTAGCGGGATCCAAAGTAAGAAGTTAGCTAGCTGCTAAGAACTTTCCAATACACTTTCAAAACAACAAACTTTCCAAAACAACAGCCTGAGCTCTCCCTCGTTCCGCGTTCAACAGGAAGTTAACTTTGGGACTGGGGGGCAGTATTGAGAAGCTTGGATAAAAAGGTGCCCAGAGTAAACTGTCTGCTACTCAGCCATAAAAGCTGAATATGCATATAATTAGTAGATTTTGATAGACAACACTCTGAACTGTTTGAATGATGTCTGTGAGTATAACAGAACTCATATGGCAGGCAAAAACCTGAGAAAAAAATCCAACCAGGAAATGAGAAATCTGAGGTTAGTAGTTTTTCAAGATATTGCCTTTTGAATATACAGTGTCTATGGGGTCATATTGCACTTCCTATGGCTTCCACTATATGTCAACAGTCTTTAGAACCTTGTTTGACGCTTCTACTGTGAAGGAGGGGGGAATGAGAGCTGAATGAGTCAGGGCTCTCTCAAGTGAGAGCGACCTGCGTTCCATTGCAATTCTACAGACAAAGGAATTCTCCGGTTGAAAAATTATTGAAGATTTATGATAAAAACATCCTAAAGATTGTTCTATACTTCGTTTGACATGTTTCTACGAACTGTAATATGACTTTTCGTCTGAACTTTCGCCTGGACTTGCCGCCGCCTCCGTGCGTTTGGATTGTGTACTAAACGCGCAAACAAAAATGAGGTATTTGGACATAAATGGACATTATCGAACAAAATAAATATTTATTGTGGAACTGGGATTCCTAGGAGTGCATTCTGATGCAGATCATCAAAGGTAAGTGAATATTTATAATGCTATTTCTGACTTCTGTTGACACCACAACATGGCGGATATCTCTATGGCTTGTTTTTGTGTCTGAGCGCCGTTCTCAGATTATTGCATGGTGTGCTTTTTCCAGAAAGTTTTTTTGAAATCCAACACAGCGGTTTTATTAAGGAGAAGTGGATCTAAAATCCCATGCATAACACTTGTATCTTTTAGCAATGTTTATTATGAGTATTTCTGTAAATTTGATGTGGCTCTCTGCAAAATCACCGGATGTTTTGGAACTACTGAAAATAACGCACCAATGTAAACTGAGATTTTTGCATATAAATATGAACTTTATCGAACAAAACATACATGTATTGTGTAACATGAAGTCCTATGAGTGTCATCTGATGAAGATCATCAAAGGTTAGTGATTAATTTGATCTCTTTCTGCTTTTTGTAACTCCTCTCTTTGGCTGGAAAAATGGCTGTGTTTTTCTGTGACGAGGCGGTGACCTAACATAATCGTTTGGTCTGTTTTCGCAGTAAAGCCTTTTTGAAATCGGACACTGTGGCTGGATTTACAAGAAGTTTATCTTTAAAATGGTGTAAAATACTTGTATGTTTGAGGAATTTTAATTATGGGATTTCTGTTGTTTTTGAATTTGGTGCCATCCAATTTCACTGGCTGCTGTTGAGGTGGGACGCTACCGTCCCACATATCCCAGAGAAGTTAAGAGTTCATATAAGGAAAACAGTCAATTGAAATAAAAAAAATTGGCCCTAATCTATGGATTTCACATGACTGGGCAGGGGTACAACCAACCATGGGTGGTGGGCCTGGTAGGGCATAGGCCAACCCACTGGGGAGCCAGGCCCAACCAATCAGAATGAGGGATTTATTACAGACTAAAGTACTTATCCGTTTCATCAGCTGTCTGAGCGACTGGTCTCAGACGATCCAGCAGGTGAAGAAGCCAGATGTGGAGGTCCTGGGCTGGCGTGGTTACATGTGGTTGTGAGGCCAGTTGAACGTACTGCCAAATTCTCTAAAACAACGTTGGAGGCGGCTTATGGTAGAGAAATTAACATTAAATTTCTGGCAACAGCTCTGGTGGACATTCCTGCAGTCAGCGTGCCAATTGCACGCTCCCTGAACTTGAGACATCTGTGGCATTGTGTTGTGGGACAAAACTGGACATTTTAGTGGCCTTTTATTGTCCCCAGCACAAGGTGCACCTGTGTAATGATAATGCAAAATTGGAAATAAATACACTTTGTGTGCCTATGGAAATGGGATCGTTTTACATGTTGCGTCTTTATATTTTGGTTCAGTATAGTATCATTGTTTGGTTTTCTTTGTGCTGACACACTAGTATTCTAGTCTAACGCTCTCCATCTCGTGTGTGTGTGTGTGTGTGTGTTAGGAGGCAGCTGGAGAGGACAGATTGGGTCTGGCTGGAGGAGAGGGAGATGGAGACCGAGAGTCTAACGCAGGCACTCCAGAAGTTCCTCCCTCCACAGTAGACAACACTCCACAGTTCCTCAACAAGGCTGTGGAGGGCCTCAACCCCAGGTAACACACATAAATACACACACACACACACACACACACACACACACACTTCAGTGTCTCAACAGGAAGTTGAGGCGGGAATGTGCGTTTATAACCCCCCTAAGGTCGATGACCACGCCCCCCCCCCCCCTCCGGGGAAATCTAATTAGCATAATAAAACAATCCCCAAGCAAGAAATGGTGTGGGGGGGGGGGGGTTTCTGCATTGGATGAGTCTCAATCCTCCGCTCTGTCGATATTCTGCATCTGGAGAAAGGTGGCCGAGCTAAAGTGGTGTTTGTCAGACCATGTGATATCCAGAAAATCAGTCTTCTCACAAAATCATCTGTAGAGTCTGAACTGTTGGCCTACAAACGAGAATGACCCCTCTATGGAAAGATGAGACTCTCACAAACACGATGGTGTTCTCCGTCTTGGTCTACGACTCCCACAAGCGTCTTGGGATTCGTCTGAAGCCGATCTACCAACTTCTGGCTGGAGCGTCTGAACAGTTTGGGCTACACACCAATATGATACATCTCTATGTAGGTGTTCATGAGAGGCTCACCTTTCCACATAGGTTGTTTTGCTCTTGGATGTCCACAGGCCTCGCAACTCGTCTAAAGGTCTCCTGGTACCAGTTGAATCAACTCAATGGACATATACAACGTTTTAGCTCATTCAAGGTTTTTATTTTTTTATATATTTTTTTGACTATTTTCTACATTGTAGAATAATAGTGAGGACATCAAAACTGTGAAATAACACATATGGAGTCATGTAGTAACCAAAAAAATGTTAAACAAATCAAATATTATTTATATTTGCGATTCTTCAAATAGCCACCCTTTGCCATGATGATAGCTTTGCACACTCTTGGCATTCTCTCAACCAGATCAACCAGATCTCCATTTAAGTCACAACAATAGACAAACATAGTGGGCTTAGACAAACAAACAAACAAAAGACTTAAAGGTCGAGACAGAGTCTGCGTCTCTCACATGGATCGACAGACCATTCCATAAAAATGGAGCTCTATAGGAGAAAGCCCTGCCTCCAGCTGTTTGCTTAGAAATTCTAGGGACAATAAGGAGGCCTGCGTCTTGTGACCGTAGCGTACGTGTAGGTATGTACGGCAGGACCAAATCAGAAAGCTAGATAGGAGCAAGCCTACGTAATGCTTTGTAGGTTAGCAGTAAAACCTTGAAATCAGTCCTAGCCTTAACAGGAAGGCAGTGTAGAGAGGCTAGCACTGGAGTAATATGATCACATTTTTGGGGGGTTCTAGTCAGGATTCTAGCAGCCATTTCTATTACTAACTGAAGTTTATTTAGTGCTTTATCCGGGTAGCCGGAGAGTAGAGCATTGCAGTAGTCTAATCAGGAAGTGACAAAAGCATTGATACATTTTTCTAAATTTTTGGCCAGAAATCTTCTGATATTTGCAATGTTACGTAGATGGAAAAATGCTGTCCTTGAAACAGTCTTGATATGTTCGTCAAAAGAGAGATCGGGGTCCAGAGTAATGCCAAGGTCCTTCAGTTTTATTTGAGACGACTGTACAACCATCAAGATTATTTGTCAGATCCAACAGAAGATCTCTTTGTTTCTTGGGACCTAGAACAGGCATCTCTGTGTTGTCTGAGTTTAAAGGTAAAACATATGCCGCCATCCACTTCCTTATGTCTGAAACACAGGCTCCAATTTTGGGGCTTCGCCATGTTTCATTGAAATGTACAGCTGTGTATCTTCCGCATGGCAGTGAAACTTAACATTATGTTTCCGAATGACCTATAGAGTGAAAACAATATTGGTCCTAAGACGGAACCTTGATGAACACCGAAACTTACAATTGATTTGTCAGAGGACAATCCAGCCACAGAGACAAACTGATATCTTTCTGACAGATATGATCTAAACCTGGCCAGAACGATCTAAACCTGGCCAGAACGATCTAAACCTGGCCAGAACGATCTAAACCTGGCCAGAACTTGTCCGCGTAGACCAATTAGGGTTTCCAGTCTCTCCTATAGAATGTGGTGATCGATGTTGTCAGAAGCGGCACTAAAGCCTAGGAGCACAAGGACAGATGCAGAGCCTCGGTCTGACGCCATTAAATGGTAATTTACTACCTTTTACGAGCGCAGTCTCAGTAATATGATGGGGTCTGTAAACCAGACTGAAGTGTTTCGTATAGATTATTTGTCTTCAGGAAGGCAGTGAGTTGCTGCACAACAGGGTTTTTTTTAAAACAGGGAGATTCGATATAGGCCCATTTTAATACCATTTTTTTATATTCAGAGTCGAGCTTTGGCTTTTTCAAGAGGCTTTATTACTGCAACTTTTAGTGAGTTTGGTACACATCCTGAGGACAGGGAGCTGTAAATTATGTTCAACATAGGAGGGTCAAACACAGGAAGTAGCTCTTTCAGTAGTTTAGTTGGAATCGGGTCCAGTATGCAGCTTGAAGGTTTAGAGGCCATGTTTATTTTCATCAATGTGTCAAGAGATATAGTACTAAAAAAAACTTGGGTCCTCATTGATCTGAGATCCTGGTAGTTCTGTGCAGACTCAGGGCAACCTGAGCTTTGGAGGAATACGCAGATTCAAAGAGGAGTCTGTAATTTGCTTTCTAATGATCATGATCTTTTCCTCAAGAAGTTCATGAATTTATCACTGCTGAAGTGAAAGCCATCATCTCTTGGGGAATGCTGCTTTTTAGTTAGCTTTGCGACAGTATCAAAAGTACATTTTGGATTGTTCTTATTCTCCTCAATTAGGTTGGAAAAATAGGCTCTTCGAGCTTAAAAGTGACGGCTCTTTGATATTGCACGCTATGGTCTTTCCAAGCCGGTCGGAAGACTTTAGGTTTGGTGGAGCGCCATTTCCGTTCCAATTTTCTAGACGCGTGTTTCAGAGCTCGGGTATTTTCTGTATAGCAAGGAGCTAATTTCACATACATTTTATTTTTATTTTCCATCAACTCTTCTTCAAAACACTCTCCTGCAACCCGCCTCACCAATGTATATTTATAAAAAAAGTATTATTTACCTCAAATCTGTAATCCTCCAAGAAGCTAGCCAGAAACTCCAAGAAGCTAGCCTGCAACTAGCCAGAAGCTAATCCAGAAGCTAACCAGAAGCTAGTTCAGAAGCTAGTTAGCTCCTTTACTGGCAAATCGTTAGTATTCAGCTAACCACGGTTTGTGGTCATCAGCTATCCTTTAGCTCGAAAATCTATCGCCAGTTCTGTACGGCGCAGCGCGGCTCGGAACGGAACATACCGGACCAATTTTTCTCTCCATGTCCCTGGATTTTGACTGCTCTCTGGACATTCATACCCGGATCTCACAGCTAGCTAGCTGCTATCCGTGTGACTATCGGCCTTCGTCGATTCCGGAGCAAACATCAATTATTCCGGAGCTAGCCAGCTCCGTCAATCACTCCTGAGTTCCATCAATCACTCCTGGGCTGCAGTCACCTATCCGGACCCGTTTTACTGCCTACGCGGAGCCCCACCGGGCCTTCACAACTGGACTGCCGACGTTATCTACCCGAAGGAGTTATCCTGCTGGCTCCTCTGTCGCGACGTTACCTGAACGACAATCTGCGGCCTGCTAACCGTTAGCTGTCTTACCGGCTGCTATCTGAATAGACAATCGGACAATTTATTTATTTTTATTATTATTATGTTTTCTTCTTGGGCCTCTATAACTATATCTATTGTTTTTATTTTTGTTGTTGTTGTGTGATTTGGATTAATCCCCTCTACCACACGGAACCCCACTAATCTACTGACGGAACACAAGAGGTGGCTAACAACAGACCTCCATCCTATGCTAGCTTGCTACCGATGCCCTGGCTAGCTGTCTAAATCACCAACCCACTTCTCCACTCACTGGACCCTTTTGATCACTCGACTAAGCATGCCTCTCCTTAATGTCAATATGTCTTGTCCATTGCTGTTCTGGTTAGTGTTTATTGGCTTATTTCACTGTAGAGCCTCTAGTCCTGCTCACTATACCTTATCCAACCTATTAGTTCCACCACCCACACATGCAATGACATCTCCTGGTTTCAATGATGTTTCTAGAGACAATATCTCTCTCTTCATCACTCAATACCTAGGTTTACCTCCACTGTATTCACATCCTACCATACATTTGTCTGTACATTATACCTTGATGCTATTTTATCGCCCCCAGAAACCTCCTTTTACTCTATGTTCCAGACGTTCTAGACGACCAATTCTCATAGCTTTTAGCCGTACCCTTATTCTACTCCTCCTATGTTCCTCTGGCGATGTAGAGGTGAATCCAGGCCCTGCAGTGCCTAGCTCCACTCCTATTCCCCAGGCGCTCTCTTTTGACGACTTCTGTAACCGTAATAGCCTTGGTTTCATGCATGTTAACATTAGAAGCCTCCTCCCTAAGTTTGTTCTATTCACTGCTTTAGCACACTCTGCCAACCCGGATGTTCTAGCTGTGTCTGAATCCTGGCTTAGGAAGACCACCAAAAATTCAGAAATTTTAATTCCAAACTACAACATTTTCAGACAAGATATAACTGCCAAAGGGGGCGGTGTTGCAATCTACTGCAAAGATAGCCTGCAGAGTTCTGTCCTACTATCCAGGTCTGTACCCAAACAATTTTAACTTCTACTTTTAAAAATCCACCTCTCTAAAAACAAGTCTCTCACCGTTGCCGCCTGCTATAGACCACCCTCTGCCCCCAGCTGTGCTCTGGACACCATATGTGAACTGATTGCCCCCCATCTATCTTCAGAGTTCGTGCTGCTAGGCGACCTAAACTGGAACATGCTTAACACCCCAGCCATCCTACAATCTAAACTTGATGCCCTCAATCTCACACAAATGATCAATGAACCTACCAGGTACCTCCCCAAAGCCTTAAACACGGGCACCCTCATAGATATCATCCTAACCAACTTCCCCTCTAAATACACCTCTGCTGTCTTCAACCAAGATCTCAGCGATCACTGCCTCATTGCCTGCATCTGTAATGGGTCAGCGGTCAAACGACCTCCACTCATCACTGTAAAACGCTCCCTGAAACACTTCTGCGAGCAGGCCTTTCTAATCGACCTGGCCGGGGTATCCTGGAAGGATATTGATCTCATCCCGTCAGTAGAGGATGACTGGATATTTTTTTTAAATGCCTTCCTAACCATCTTAAATTCAATTCAAGAAATTTAGAACCAGGAACAGATATAGCCCTTGGTTCTCCCCAGACCTGACTTTCCTTAACCAACACAAAAACATCCTATGGCGTTCTGCATTAGCATCGAACAGCCCCCGTGATATGCAGCTGTTCAGGGAAGCTAGAAACCATTATACACAGGCAGTTAGAAAAGCCAAGGCTAGCTTTTTCAAGCAGAAATTTGCTTCCTGCAACACTAACTCAAAAAAGTGCTGGGACACTGTAAAGTCCATGGAGAATAAGAACACCTCCTCCCAGCTGCCCACTGCACTGAAGATAGGAAACACTGTCACCACTGATAAATCCACCATAATTGAGAATTTCAATAAGCATTTTTCTACGGCTGGCCATGCTTTCCACCTGGCTACTCCTACCCCGGACAACAGCACTGCAACCCCAACAGCAACTCGCCCAAGCCTTCCCCATTTCTCCTTCTCCCAAATCCATTCAGCTGATGTTCTGAAAGAGCTGCAAAATCTGGACCCCTACAAATCAGCCGGGCTAGACAATCTGGACCCTTTCTTTCTAAAATTATCTGCCGAAATTGTTGCCACCCCTATTACTAGCCTGTTCAACCTCTCTTTCGTGTCGTCTGAGATTCCCAAAGATTGGAAAGCAGCTGCGGTCATCCCCCTCTTCAAAGGGGGGGACACTCTTGACCCAAACTGCTACAGACCTATATCTATCCTACCGTGCCTTTCTAAGGTCTTCGAAAGCCAAGTCAACAAACAGATTACCGACCATTTCGAATCTCACCATACCTTCTCTGCTATGCAATCTGGTTTCAGAGCTGGTCATGGGTGCACCTCAGCCACGCTCAAGGTCCTAAACGATATCTTAACCGCCATCGATAAGAAACATTACTGTGCAGCCGTATTCATTGATCTGGCCAAGGCTTTCGACTCTGTCAATCACCACATCCTCATCGGCAGACTCGACAGCCTTGGTTTCTCAAATGATTGCCTCGCCTGGTTCACCAACTACTTCTCTGATAGAGTTCAGTGTGTCAAATCGGAGGGTCTGCTGTCCGGACCTCTGGCAGTCTCTATGGGGGTGCCACAGGGTTCAATTCTTGGACAGACTCTCTTCTCTGTATACATCAATGAGGTCGCTCCTGCTGCTGGTGAGTCCCTGATCCACCTCTACGCAGACGACACCATTCTGTATACTTCCGGCCCTTCTTTGGACACTGTGTTAACAACCCTCCAGGCAAGCTTCAATGCCATACAACTCTCCTTCCGTGGCCTCCAATTGCTCTTAAATACAAGTAAAACTAAATGCATGCTTTTCAACCGATCACTACCTGCACCTACCCGCCTGTCCAACATCACTACTCTGGACGGCTCTGACTTAGAATACGTGGACAACTACAAATACTTAGGTGTCTGGTTAGACTGTAAACTCTCCTTCCAGACCCATATCAAACATCTCCAATCCAAAGTTAAATCTAGAATTGGCATCCTATTTCGCAACAAAGCATCCTTCACTCATGCTGCCAAACATACCCTTGTAAAACTGACCATCCTACCAATCCTCGACTTTGGCGATGTCATTTACAAAATAGCCTCCAATACCCTACTCAACAAATTGGATGCAGTCTATCACAGTGCAATCCGTTTTATCACCAAAGCCCCATATACTACCCACCATTGCGACCTGTACGCTCTCGTTGGCTGGCCCTCGCTTCATACTCGTCGCCAAACCCACTGGCTCCATGTCATCTACAAGACCCTGCTAGGTAAAGTCCCCCCTTATCTCAGCTCGCTGATCACCATAGCATCTCCCACCTGTAGCACACGCTCCAGCAGGTATATCTCTCTAGTCACCCCCAAAACCAATTCTTTCTTTGGCCGCCTCTCCTTCCAGTTCTCTGCTGCCAATGACTGGAACGAACTACAAAAATCTCTGAAACTGGAAACACTTATCTCCCTCACTAGCTTTAAGCACCAACTGTCAGAGCAGCTGACAGATTACTGCACCTGTACATAGCCCACCTATAATTTAGCCCAAACAACTACCTCTTTCCCAACTGTATTTAATTTTTATTTATTTATTTATTTTGCTCCTTTGCACCCCATTATTTTTATTTCTACTTTCCACATTCTTCCGTTGCAAAACTACCATTCCAGTATTTTACTTGCTATATTGTATTTACTTTGCCATCATGGCCTTTTTTGCCTCTACCTCCCTTCTCACCTCATTTGCTCACATTGTATATAGACTTGTTTATACTGTATTATTGACTGTATGTTTGTTTTACTCCATGTGTAACTCTGTGTCGTTGTATCTGTCGAACTGCTTTGCTTTATCTTGGCCAGGTCGCAATTGTAAATGAGAACTTGTTCTCAACTTGCCTACCTGGTTAAATAAACATTTCTTGTGACAAATGTTTTTGGGGTTTTTAAGGGTGCAACTGCATCTCGGGTTAAAGGTTAAAGGTTAAACGTAGATCCTTGGTTAGGTGGTTAACGGATGTTTGTAATGCGACGTCCTTGGGTAGGTGGAGGGAGTCTAGAAGGGCATCTAGGAATCTTTGGGTGTCCGAGAATTTATAGCTCGACCTTTGATCATCCTTGGTTGGGGTCTGAGCAGATACATTTTTTTGCAGATGCGAATGTAATAAAATGGTGGTCCGATAGTCCAGGATTATGAAGAAAAGCATTTAAATTCACAATATTTATTCCACAGGACAAAACTAGGTCCGGAGTATGACTGTGGCAATGCATAGGTCCGAAGACATGTTGGACAAAACCCACTGAGTCGATGATGGCTCCGAAAGGTCTTTTGGAGTGGGTCTGTGGACTTTTCCATGTGAATATTGAAGTCACCAAATATTAGAATATTATCTGCCATGACTACAACGTCCAATAGGAGCTCAGTGAGGAACGCTGTATATGTCCCAGAAGGCCTGTAAACAGTAGCTATAAAAAGGCTGCATAGATTTCATGACTAGAAGCTCAAAAGACGAAAACGTATTGATGTGTCTGTGTGTGTTGATGTGTATCTGTGTGTGTTGATGTGTATCTGTGTGTGTTGATGTGGATCTGTGTGTATCTGTCTGTGTTGATGTGTATCTGTGTGTGTTGATGTGTATCTGTCTGTTGATGTGTATCTGTGTGTATCTGTCTGTGTTGATGTGTATCTGTCTGTGTTGTGTTTCCAGATGGAAGAACTGGTGGATCCGAGGGGTTCTGTCTCTGGCCATGATTTCAGGATTCTTTATGGTCATCTACCTGGGACCCATCATGCTGATATTAGTGGTACGAGGCTTTATAACAACATATTCATATTAGTGGTACGAAGCTTCATAACAACATGTTCATATTAGTGGTAGGAGGCTTCATAACACCATGTTCATATTAGTGGTACGAGGCTCCATAACAATATCATGTTCATATTAGTGGTACGAGGCTTCATTACACCATGTTCATATTAGTGGTACAAGGCTTCTTAAAAAAAAAAAATGTATGACCAGTGGTAACTCCCCCTGGGTGGGTAGGTGGTAACCAGTGGTAACTCCCCCTGGGTAGGTAGGTGGTAACCAGTGGTAACTCCCCCTGGGTAGGTAGGTGGTAACCAGTGGTAACTCCCCCTGGGTAGGTAGGTGGTAACCAGTGGTAACTCCCCCTGGGTAGGTAGGTGGTAACTCCCCCTGGGTGGGTAGGTGTTAACTCATCCTGGGTGGGTAGGTGGTAACCAGTGGCAACTCCTCCTGGGTAGGTAGGTGGTACCTCCTCCTGGGTGGGTAGGTGGTAACTCCTCCTGGGTGGGTAGGTGGTAACTCCTCCTGGGTAGGTAGGTGGTAACTCCTCCTGGGTAGGTAGGTGGTAACTCCTCCTGGGTAGGTAGATGGTAACTCCTCCTGGGTAGGTAGGTGGTAACCCCTCCTGGGTAGGTAGGTGGTAACTCCTCCTGGGTGGGTAGGTGGTAACTCCTCCTGGGTAGGTAGGTGGTAACTCCTCCTGGGTAGGTAGGTGGTAACTCCTCCTGGGTGGGTAGGTGGTAATTCCTCCTGGGTAGGTAGGTGGTAACTCCTCCTGGGTAGGTGGGTGGTGACCAGGGGTAACTCTTCCTGGGTAGGTAGGTGATAACCAGTGGTAACTCCTCCTGGGTAGGTAGGTGGTAACTCTTCCTGGGTGGGTAGGTGGTAACTCCTCCTGGGTAGGTAGGTGGTAACTCCTCCTGGGTGGGTAGGTGGTAATTCCTCCTGGGTAGGTAGGTGGTAACTCCTCCTGGGTAGGTGGGTGGTAACCAGGGGTAACTCTTCCTGGGTAGGTAGGTGATAACCAGTGGTAACTCCTCCTGGGTGGGTAGGCGGTAACTCCACCAGGGTAGGTAGGTGGTAACTCCTCCTGGGTGGGTAGGTGGTAACCAGGGGTAACTCTTCCTGGGTGGGTAGGTGGTAACCAGGGGTAACTCTTCCTGGGTAGGTAGGTGGTAACCAGGGGTAACTCCATGTGATTCTCTCTCCTTGGTAGGTGATGACCATCCAGATCAAGTGTTTTCAGGAGATCATAGATATCGGCTACAGAGTCTACCATTCCTACGAGCTGCCCTGGTTCAGGACACTCAGCTGGTGAGGACATTTGTATTTACACTGAAGAAAAGTATAAACGCAACATACAACAATTTCAAAGATTTTACTGAGTTACAGTTCATTTAAGGAAATCAGTCCAATTGACATTAATTCATTAGGCGCTAATCTATGGATTTCACATGACTGGGAATACAGAAATGTATCTGTTGGTCACAGAGACCTTTAAAAACGTAGGGGCGTGGATCAGATAACCAGTCAGTATCTGGTGTGACCACCATTTGCCTCATTCAGCGTGACACATCTCCTTCACCTAGAGTTGATCAGGCTGTTGATTGTGGCCTGTGGAATGTTGTTCCACTCCTCTTCAATGGTTGTGCGAAGTTGCTGGATATTGGCGGGAACTGGAACATGCTGTTGTACACGTTTATCCAGAGCATCCCAAGAACTGGGACATTTTCAGCTTCCAGAAATTGTGTACAGATCCTTGCGACATGGGACCGTGCATTATCATGCTGAAACATGAGGTGATGGAGGAGGATGAATGGCACGACAATAATGGGCCTCAGGATCTCCTCACGGTATCTCCGTGCATTCAAATTTCCATTGATTTAAATGCCATTGTGTTCGTTGTCGGTAGCTTATACCCGCTCATACCGTAACCCCACCACCACCATGGGGCACTCTGTTCACACCGTTGACATCAGCAAACCGCTCGCCTACACAACGCCCTACACACTGTCTGCCATGGACAGTTGAAACCGGGAATCCTCCGTGAAGAGCACACGACTACAGCGTACCAGTGACCAACATTCAGTTCTCTGGCAACAGCTCTGGTGGACATTCCTGCAGTCAGCATGCCAATATGCACGCTCCCTCAACTTGAGACAACAGTGGCATTGTGTTGTGTGACAAAACTATACATTTTAGAGTGACCTTTTATTGTCTCCCGCACAAGGTGCACCTGTGGAATGATCATGCTGTTTAATCAGCTTCTTGATATGCCACATCTGTCAGGTGGATGGATTATCTTGGCAAAGGACAAATACTCACTAACATGGATGTAAAAAATAATTTGTGCCGAAAATTTGAAGGAAATAATATGCTTTTGTTGCTTATGGAACATTTCTGGGATATTATATTTCAGCTCATGAAACATGAGACCAACACTTTACTTGTTGCCTTTATATTGTTGTTCAGTGTATCTCGATCTCTCCTGTAAGCCTTTAAAGGAGGGTAAAATGTCTGAAGGTTACATTTAGTAGGTCTCTTTTTTTCCCCCCCTCTATTTCACCCATCTCTCTCTTTCTGGTTCCCTACGGTCCCTACCCTCTCTCTCTTTCTGGTTCCCTACCCTCTCTCTCTTTCTGGTTCCCTACCCTCTCTCTCTTTCTGGTTCCCTACCCTCTCTCTCTTTCTGGTTCCCTACCCTCTCTCTCTTTCTGGTTCCCTACCCTCTCTCTCTTTCTGGTTCCCTAC
The DNA here is from genome assembly GCF_002021735.2 of Oncorhynchus kisutch. NCBI lineage: Eukaryota > Metazoa > Chordata > Actinopteri > Salmoniformes > Salmonidae > Oncorhynchus > Oncorhynchus kisutch. Next base: position 5,764,560 of record NC_034181.2, read on the forward strand.
GGTCCCTACCCCCTCTCTCTTTCTGGTTCCCTACGGTCCCTACCCTCTCTCTCTTTCTGGTTCCCTACGGTCCCTCTCTCTCTTTCTGGTTCCCTACCCTCTCTCTCTTTCTGGTTCCCTACCCTCTCTCTCTTTCTGGTTCCCTACCCTCTCTCTCTTTCTGGTTCCCTACCCTCTCTCTCTTTCTGGTTCCCTACCCTCTCTCCCTCTTTCTGGTTCCCTACCCTCTCTCTCTCTTTCTGGTTCCCTACCCTCTCTCTCTCTCTTTCTGGTTCCCTACCTCTCTCTCTCTTTCTGGTTCCCTACCCTCTCTCTCTCTCTTTCTGGTTCCCTACCCTCTCTCTCTCTCTTTCTGGTTCCCTACCCTCTCTCTCTCTCTCTCTTTCTGGTTCCCTACCCTCTCTCTCTCTCTTTCTGGTTCCCTACCCTCTCTCTCTCTCTTTCTGGTTCTCTACCCTCTCTCTCTCTCTCTCTTTCTGGTTCTCTACCCTCTCTCTCTCTCTCTTTTTCTGGTTCCCTACCCTCTCTCTCTCTCTTTCTGGTTCCCTACCCTCTCTCTCTCTCTTTCTGGTTCCCTACCTCTCTCTCTCTTTCTGGTTCCCTACCCTCTCTCTCTCTCTTTCTGGTTCCCTACCCTCTCTCTCTCTCTTTCTGGTTCCCTACCCTCTCTCTCTCTCTTTCTGGTTCCCTACCCTCTCTCTCTCTCTTTCTGGTTCCCTACCCTCTCTCTCTCTCTTTCTGGTTCCCTACCCTCTCTCTCTCTCTTTCTGGTTCCCTACCCTCTCTCTCTCTCTTTCTGGTTCTCTACCCTCTCTCTCTCTCTTTCTGGTTCTCTACCCTCTCTCTCTCTCTCTTTTCTGGTTCCCTACCCTCTCTCTCTCTTTCTGGTTCCCTACCCTCTCTCTCTCTCTTTCTGGTTCCCTACCCTCTCTCTCTCTCTTTCTGGTTCCCTACCCTCTCTCTCTCTCTTTCTGGTTCCCTACCCTCTCTCTCTCTCTTTCTGGTCCCTACCCTCTCTCTCTCTCTCTTTCTGGTTCCCTACCCTCTCTCTCTCTCTCTTTCTGGTTCCCTACCCTCTCTCTCTCTCTCTTTCTTTCTGGTTCCCTACCCTCTCTCTCTCTCTCTTTCTTTCTGGTTCCCTACCCTCTCTCTCTCTCTTTCTTTCTGGTTCCCTACCCTCTCTCTCTCTCTTTCTTTCTGGTTCCCTACCCTCTCTCTCTCTCTTTCTGGTTCCCTACCCTCTCTCTCTCTCTCTCTCTCTCTCTTTCTGGTTCCCTACCCTCTCTCTCTCTCTTTCTTTCTGGTTCCCTACCCTCTCTCTCTCTCTCTTTCTGGTTCCCTACCCTCTCTCTCTCTCTCTTTCTGGTTCCCTACCCTCTCTCTCTCTCTTGCTGGTTCCCTACCCTCTCTCTCTCTCTTTCTGGTTCCCTACCCTCTCTCTCTCTCTCTTTCTGGTTCCCTACCCTCTCTCTCTCTCTCTTTCTGGTTCCCTACCCTCTCTCTCTCTCTCTTTCTGGTTCCCTACCCTCTCTCCCTCTCTTTCTGGTTCCCTACCCTCTCTCCCTCTCTTTCTGGTTCCCTACCCTCTCTCTCTCTCTTTCTGGTTCCCTACCCTCTCTCTCTCTCTTTCTGGTTCCCTACCCTCTCTCTCTCTCTCTTTCTGGTTCCCTACCCTCTCTCTCTCTCTCTTTCTGGTTCCCTACCCTCTCTCCCTCTCTTTCTGGTTCCCTACCCTCTCTCCCTCTCTTTCTGGTTCCCTACCCTCTCTCCCTCTCTTTCTGGTTCCCTACCCTCTCTCTCTCTCTTTCTGGTTCCCTACCCTCTCTCTCTCTCTTTCTGGTTCCCTACCCTCTCTCTCTCTCTTTCTGGTTCCCTACCCTCTCTCTCTCTCTTTCTGGTTCCCTACCCTCTCTCTCTCTCTTTCTGGTTCCCTACCCTCTCTCTCTCTCTTTCTGGTCCCCTACCCTCTCTCTTTCCCTACGGTCTCTCTCTCTCCCTCACGTCCCTCTCTCTGCTCTGCCTCTGTCTAAAATGCTGCCTAGTGTTACTCTGCAGGTAATAGTGTGAATATGGAGTGGCCCTCTCCCCTTTTGCGTTTTACATTTCTGTACAGCAGAGCAGCTTTTGTGCACTTTGTTTTTCAAATATTTTTCTTATTTTATTTCAGTTTACAAAATAGTTTCTAATTTTAGTTTCAGTTTACCATAATAACCTTGGCACACAACACACACTCACACACCAGTCAAGCCAACCCTGAACAAAGGCCACTGCAATGAAACCCTCTCAACCAAACCTTATCACTCACACAACCAAACTCTAACCTTGATACCCAACAAATATGTGAGGTAAAAAACACACATTAAACCAATGGAGGGATTACAATATCCTTCCTCTGGTTTTCCAGGAACTTTAGGTTACTTTTTGATTTGTGTTCAACTGAATAAATAGGGCCTATGTGATGCAAAACACACACACACACACATTTAAAGAGAGAACTACATATTCACAGTATCCATCTTTGTTTGTTTTGTCTTCCAGGTACTTCCTGGTTTGTGTGAACTGAATAAATAGGGCCTATGTGATGCAAAACACACACACACACACACACACACATTTAAAGAGAGAACTACATATTCACAGTATCCATCTTTGTTTGTTTTGTCTTCCAGGTACTTCCTGGTTTGTGTGAACTGAATAAATAGGGCCTATGTGATGCAAAACACACACACACACACATTTAAAGAGATAACTACATATTCACAGTATCCATCTTCGTTTGTTTGTCTTCCAGGTACTTCCTGATTTGTGTGAACTACTTCTTCTACGGTGAGACGTTGGCGGAGTACTTTGGTGCGTTGGTTCAGAGAGAGGATTCACTCCAGTTCCTGGTCCGATACCACCGCTTCATCTCCTTCACTCTCTACCTGGCAGGTGAGCCTCGGTGGAACACAGCGGAAACACAGCCATCGATACAGCATGTGCTGTGTTTAATACAGAAGAAGAAGAAGACGGCGCATTAGGAAAGTATTCAGACCCCTTGTGTATTTTTTTCACATTTTGTTACGTTAGTCTTATTCTAAAATGGGTCAAATTGTCCCCCCCCCTCCCTCATCAATCTACACACAATACCCCATAATGACATCGCAATACCCCATAATGACATCGCAATACCCCATAATGACATCGCAATACCCCATAATGACATCACAATACCCCATAATGACATCACAATACCCCATAATGACATCACAATACCCCATAATGACATCACAATAACCCATAATGACATCACAATACCCCATAATGACAAAGCAAAAACGTTTTTTTTTTAAATATATATTTGCAAAAGTATAAAAAATAATATTGCATTAACATAAGTATTCAGACCCTTTACTCAGTACTGTGTTGAAGCACCTTTGGCAGCGATTACAGCCTCGAGTCTTCTTGGGTAAGATGCTACAAGCTTTGCACACCTGTATTTGGGGAGTTTCTCCCATTCCTCTCTGCAGATCCTCTCAAACTCTGTCAGGTTGGATGGGGAGCGTTGCCGCACAGCTTTTTTCAGGTCTCTCCAGAGATGTTCGATCGGGTTCAAGTCCGGGCTCTGGCTGGGCAACTCAAGGACAATCAGGTCACAGCCAAGAA